>NW_011887782.1:86293-90759 GCF_000806365.1 Fopius arisanus
GGAAGGGGGAAGGGGATTATTTAATTGGACGGTGAAGAAAGTGCTGTGATCTATCGATGTAGGAATGTAGGGGTTAACGATCCAACTGTTCCGGAGGCTCTTCGATTATCCTCCATTGTCATTACTTATGAAGCGACTTCATTATTTATTTATTTATTTCCCGGGATAATTCGTTAACTACTTAGGTAATGAAAATTATCATTGAAATTTTTGCACGGAGAGAAATTCAATAATTATGTGTCTTTTTCGTAATTCCGGAGTGAAATGTGGTTGTAAGAAATTTTACGGAGCTGTCACGTAATTTTTATCTGAAGACACGGAATTTTTCCGTCGCGCTTCGTAATTTGTATATGAATTATCTAGAAAAATTACGATGTCGTCACTTAAATTCTTTGAGTCGATTCCGTAATCAGTAAGGGAACTAAAGGTTCCGTAATTTTTACTAAATAATTATCTCCGTGTGGTGTGTTACGATATTTATCTTAATATCGATATTTAAAGATTATTTTAGACTCGATACTCGATTTTTCAAATTAATTTCCGCGTGTCGATCGATCGTCGATCGTTGACATTTTTCGTTTTCATTGAGATTGTTGGTTTTCGTTATTTATTCATCATTGAAATCGATAAAGATTGATTTACAATAAATCGATACAGGAGGAATCGATCTCATTCCAATAATCGATCATTTTTAGTTGAAAGAAAAATCGTACATTCACTTGAATCGTTTGCTCATCATTCTTTCATCATTTCAATAAATCAACGGAATATTCCGCGATTTCTTGATGATCTCGAGGATTTCTCATTAGTGATAATTGAAACACTTGCCTGGAGCATTGTTCTCATCATTAAAAAATCTCCATAACGATCATCTGCTGAAATTACCAAATCAGAATCTCATCATTCTGGTACTCGTTCAAAAAAAAATGCAATACTGACTTTAATATCTTCAGGAACGTGTGGTAATCATGCTAATAATTCCAATTCATTCCATTGCATCATCATCCAGAAGTTCGTTACAATTTCCTTTTGTTCCGTTTACATAATTTCCACCAAGTTGTACGTTCCACTCGTTTATAATTTACATTTGTAATCTGTATTCTAATTAAACAACTCTCAAGTTCCACTCGTCTGTTTCATGAGCTCGTACACTTGTTGTTCTCGAGTGGTTTGAGGACTGGAAATAAAACAACTTCTATTTTCATTCTTATATACACTAAAACAATGAGCAATGCTCATTAACGATTTAATCGCTTCAATTAATCAGCTATTTGTAGTCTTCCTACAGTTTTTAAATACTTTAACAAGTTTCATTGTTTTTCGGATAGTCAAACAATTTTATTGTGCCAAATTCCCGATTTTCCATTTCAATTGAACCGAAATTTGCCTTTTTATCATTTTTGTGATTCTGCATTTCTATGAATTTTTTGATAATAATTCAAATGAAAATAATTAATTAAAATCATGATGTAGTCTTCCACCCAAAATATAGAGTTCCTTCAAATAATTTTGCAATATTTGTTATTTGATATTTGTTTTTTGCACAATAAATTATTTTTCCAAATTAACGAAAAATTCAGAACAATGCATTTTCATTGCAAAAATTTTACCAACAATTCTCAATAAAAATTTATTCTCTAATTCAATGAAATTTAATTAAATTTCAATTTCATCAATTACATCACACATTTTTTTCCACAATAAGCACTGACTCCTCTCTATAATTCCTACTCAATGAATAATGTCAATATTGATATTATTATTTAATTTGTGTATTCCCACTAATAAAATAAACTCGTCAGACAATTGAGAATGATCTCTCGCAATCGAAACGCAATCTGCAACTTGTTAAGATGTATTTGTCCGAGTTATAGAGAGGAAGAGGGGCAAATTGTGCGAAATGAGAGTAATTACGCGTTCACGATAAATCATCCTGGGGCGAATGCCGTTGGATCGATGACACTAATTAGAACGGATTCTACTTCTTGAAGGGCCAATGGGGGAGGCATCCATTAAATGGCATAAACAAAGTTGCTGCGAAACAGAGTACCGAGAAAGTGAAAAATTAAAAGATACCATTCACCGTTTTTTATTCACCCGCGCAATTCTTCTCTCCCTATTTAACCCCCCCCCCCCCTTCCTCCCCATCGCAATCGTATTTTTCTCATTCTTTTTACACAATCCCCATGGGGACAGTTGCATTTTATGGATACCTATAAAAACAGTCGTATTAACTCTCCCGCTGAACCTTCATCAACTTTTCTATTTCGATTCTAGTTTTATTTTTATTCCATCATTTAGTCATTGTGTTAGGGTTTTATAAAAATTTGTAAGTAACAAATTCAAATTCAAATAATACAGGGAAATTTATTAAAATCGGGAAACATTCTGGTTTTTAATCAAAAATTGTTTATTGAACTAAAAAACCAATTGCATCTTTTATATAAATATGATATGATGGCCGTCTGAATTCTTATACTGTGGAATTAGTTCAAGTAATGTCAAAATTTTATAATTAATTAACAAATTAATTGCACATTTTTGTTGATGGAATAAATTATAAATGATATTTTCACTGGAAATCAGGGAGATGCACGAATTTTTAATGCAAATTAAAAGTAGTAACTTATCCCTTTTCTTGTCAGAGAAAAAAAAATATCGATTCACTTTTTCGATAAATGCGGTATATCCCTCGTACTATTCAATCTTCCATTTTCCCTCGAATTGAAACTTTTATATGAATAATAAATCTCGACTGAAATTCATAAGCCCACCGCTCGCCAGGAACGAATTTAACGAGTTTCTCGGGAGTTTAATGAATGTAATAAATGTTTGATGGAGTTTATACACGAAAGTTTAAATAAAATATTATTGTTTCATCAACGCAGAGTCGTAATGAATGATCGAATTCGTGTAGCTCTGCGATAATATTTCAGCTCGATGTGAAATTCAATCAATTCTCCCTGACCTTTTTTTTTTTTCATTTTTCTCCGTCTCCGTCGATGAAAGGGATTCATTGTGATGGCGGAGAGGGGGGCAATTTCAATTCCCGGTTTTACCTGCATTGATCGTAAATTAACCGAGCATCTAAATTGAACATGAATTTCGCATGAGGCTATGTTCCATTATTCAGGGGACCTTCACTTACATAAAGGGGCTGTGCGCAACTTTTTGACTGTTCAATGAGAAAATTCCGTATGATTTATTTCATTTCAATCTCAATTTCTTTTATTATCGCTCTGGCGAATCTGGGGTAGTGTCGCAAGAAACTAATTAATTTTTTACTCCATCCTTCCATGGGATTGGGAGGGGAGTTTTTTTTTTGGGGGGGCGGGGACAATGGGAATACCGAGGGGGAATCGATTACGTTAATGAAACCAAGTGGTACTAATTGTTTGGTTTGTATCCCAGACATGCATACAATTGCCCTATCGACGGTTTACGATCGACTTCGGGCCATTTTTCATGACCATTCCCACATTTTTTTTTCTACGACAGATGCACGATTAGGTGTTAATGAGGGGAATTAATGAGCTGGCGAGATTTTTTTAGGATTGAGCGCTTTGTTCTCATCACTGTTGGATGAAAATACAAAATACAATACGAATGCTGAATATTGCGAATTATTTACAATTTTTAAGCTAATTTTTAGCCTCAATCATATTTTATTGTTTTAAATTATCGAGTTGATCTAATTTGGCAGTGAAGAGGTAGAAGGTGATACGATTTATTTTCTTGAAAGAAAAATTTCTGGAATTGATGTTCCAAAAATATCTCTGAATATCCTTGAATAAAAAAAATGAAAAAAAAGGAAAAATACTGAATTACTCCAAAATGAAAATTAATTTTTTCACTAGTACTTGAAAATTCATGAATTCTCTTGTTGTTTGTTGCAGGTGAGTCTCACAAATTAGTGATAAGTGGCACTTTGGTGTGACGGAAATATAATCAACCAAACTCAATGGTGGGGTGAGTATTTTACCCTCAGCATTGGGCTGTTTGATCAGAATCTCTTGGTTGATGGTTTCCTCCTCGCATACCCATGTGTACTTGACGGGGTGTCGTACCAATGGGGGTTGAAAATCGTAAGGGGATGAGGATGAAGGGGGTGCACAGGGTAGGATGGAATGAGGTTGTGTAGTTGAGGAGAGAAACTACGGTAAGAGGACGACAAGAGCATTAACATCAATTACTTCCATCAGCCCTGGTAATCACAAAGTACCACACGGGCCCGGGTATTCTCGTTGTATGTACACTTGTATTATTTTGGGGTGAGGTATTGCCGATGGTACAACAGTTGATAGACTCGTGTGGCCAATTACTTGTCCTGAATTCCCTAATTTACCTCATTCGTTTGATTTATTTCAAATTTATCGGTTCAACTAAAATTGTTTTTTAAAACAAAATGTCAAATAACCGCTTTATCCGACAAATTACGTGGGGAAGGGATGAAGGGGGGAGAAAGG
>NW_011887782.1:90769-93830 GCF_000806365.1 Fopius arisanus
GGGGTAATGTGGACATGCTTTTATTTGAATTGGTATGTCAACGATTTCTTTACGTGAATTTCCGACACAAAAGCTATATAATCTATATTTTAAATGATATTAGTTAAAATTAAATTTTTATTAAAAATCATGCAAATTCCATAACATTGGGTTTTCATGGTGAATAATAATGAATTTTTCAATGAAAACCTGAATTTTCAATGGATTAAAAAAGAAAAATTATTGATTTTTTGATAATGGGATTCGATAGTCTCTCATTTCAAATCCTAATTACTAAATATTAAATTCCTCTATTTGTTGTTGATAAATACAGAACAATTTTTGAATATTGACAATGAAAAAATGTTACATGCGTGTCCATTTTACCCTATCACCCCCAATTTTTTTAGTCAATGTAAATAGGAGTGAAAGAGGAGATTTCACGGGTAATGTGAATAACGTACATCACAGTCTCTCTCCCTTTTACCGAGTGAAGCCACTTTAACCAAACTTGCCTCATAACCCAACACGTAGGTACATAAAGTTGGCGTTATCATTAAAACTCTGATTTATGACTGTAGTGTCTGCATTTAACGCTCACCAACCGTATAATATCTTTTAATGAGAGCCAAATATTTATGAATAACTCCATCATGATCGGTTGAACGGATCGCTGGATGATTATTCCACAATCATCTAAATTGCACAAAATCGCGTCATTGAATGTGGGTAACAGGGCTGTGCTAATGGTGAGAGTATAATGACATGAGGTATTTGCCGTACGCCATTGACCCACATATTCACTTGTTCACCTCCTCCAAGCCCTTACTTTCGTAATAATTATTTAGCACTGAGTCTAGGCTATTTTGCAATATTATCTCGTGTCTCTTGCCCTCTCAACACACCCTTTACTCTTCAACAACTCATTAAAGTATTCACAATTTACATGTGTTTTTTCATCATAAAAATCGACAATTGCGCAACAATTTTATCACTGGGTGGAGGTAAATAGACTGGGTATTATAGTCAATGGGATTGGGGTTTAAATCATTAAATTACCTTTATGGGATACAGATGACAATCAAAAATAACAGCTAGCGCTTGTTTTCCAGGCTTCAGCAATATCAATCAATTATGTAACCTGTTTTGCACGATCTCCTTTGAATTTTAATATTATGCACCTTCGTAATCGTGATCTTTATCACAATTATCCGCGTGATAAATTGTTCTCCACCCAGGGAATTTGTTTTATGGTTTTGTAATTAGGTTTTTATCGTGCTGAATTTTTTTTCATCAATTACATTACGAAAAGGGTAATAGGAGATTTTTTTATCAATTAACGCGATGTAATTAATTAATATAACACATTTATTGTTGGAGTTCTCCGGAAAATTGAGTTTTTTCATCAACCAGCGGTTAATTTTCATATTAACTTCGAAAATAATTAAATCATTCCCAGATATATATAATAATAACCTGAAAAATTTATAAAAACATCTAGCCATCGTGGACGGTTAAAAATTGAAATCCTCAACATCAAATTTTTCCATCAACTCTGTCAATTATCAAGTGAGATAAATTCGCGATAAATCAATGGTTCCCTTAATTTACATAGAAAAGTTTTGCATATAAAAAAAATGGCGAACACAGTGAAACCGAGGGAGGGGGGGGATTTGGACTTATTTGTTATGGGCCATTGTAACAATCTGGGAAAGGAGAGAATCACAAGATCTCATGCGGACAATCTAGTAAGATGGACGTTTTCGCAGTGTACAATGTTGCACGCACGATGGGGTAAAGTGGGAGAGATGTGCATTATACCCGTGTACCTGTGACCACAGATAAGTGAAGCGCAGTTACACCAAGTCGCCAGATAGAATTAAGATAAATCGCGTGCACCAGGTTGATTTACGAGTTGGGTTGAGTAAAGCTTGGGGCGGGAAAACAGTGTATACAAGCAACACTGTGTCTTA
Source organism: Fopius arisanus (assembly GCF_000806365.1). NCBI lineage: Eukaryota > Metazoa > Arthropoda > Insecta > Hymenoptera > Braconidae > Fopius > Fopius arisanus. The sequence continues at coordinate 92,722 of NW_011887782.1, forward strand.
CATTTGCGCAATACCACCGAGACGCACATATTGGCATGCAAACGCTTGTACGATTATTCTTTTTATTCTGCTCCTATCCTCCCTTATACCATTTATTCGTTTTTCATTATTTTTTTTTTCTTCTTTTTTTATTTTATTTTATTTTTTGGTTTTTTACTTCTTTTTCTCTTTTCTTATCTTCGCGGTTGAACAGACACCTGTGCGCACGACTCCTCCGACTTTTTTCGAATTTCATCGCGTGCCGGCGCGCGACGCACCGTGAAATATTGGTTTTCATGCTCTGCAATGGTGGAAAATTAAATTTCAACTTTAAAACGAGAAAGTTAGGGGAAATTTCGGGGGAAGCTTTCGTTTTAGAGTCGTTTGATTTTTCCAATTCTCGAGATTTTCCGGATTTTTTCAATTGATAAGGCGGGAAAATGTTGAATATTCAGGCTGTCATCTTTTTCAACTCACAATTTTTATTGACAAGTGAATGCGAGAGTTTATACTAGATTTTCATTTTTTAAATATTCGAGGAATTTTTTATTTTCAAGTTCATACGGTTCCTGAAATGTAGGAAATAATTTCCCTAAATTTCCGATTATATTCGATATTGAATTTCTACAGCGATAATTGCTGGAACGATTTTCAATACTCGAAATAATGGAATTAAGTATTTTTGGTGGGCGTTGAACCGATCTTATGGGAATAATCCCCTAGACATTAATTTTTCCACATTCTACTCGGCGATTATTCTCTCAAATATTTCCACTGGATATATTTTCCATAAATTTTCATTCGTTTAACATTTAATAACGATTTATATCCAGTGAATGGGATGATGAATAACTCTAATAAATGCGGTCAAAATGATTTTTAATTTGTCAATTTTCCTCGCTCAATCAATTTTTTGTCTGCGCATTTGCTGCGAATTTGGGAACCTGTGGAAATGAGAATTATTTATTGATGAAATGAGCCGTCCGACATTGTCATGTTGCGGTTAAATAGTGCAATGTGTTTAATCGGTTGTTACAAGGCAAATCATGTCACTCGTATGTTCATCGTTATTCAACTAATTTTTTCGCCATGAAATAAAGTAAAACTGCCGAGGGGGTTGGGGGGAGGGG
>NW_011887782.1:93840-113922 GCF_000806365.1 Fopius arisanus
AGGGGGAGGGGGGTGGGATAATTAAAGAGAGAATGGCCGAGGGATTTGAGGGTCGGGATGATAATTTCAAGGTTTTTAACAGCTCACTTGTCGAGGACGTTAATTAGAAGCTTGAGATAATTATTTTTCGGTGATAATTAACATTTTTAAATATGAGTCCACCGGAAATTGGAGTTTCTCCTGGAATTTTTCCCGCAAAAATTAAACTAGGAATAATTCAGAAAAATAGACAGACCATAAAAATTTTGGATTCTATACGAAATTAGTTAGTTAGTGAATAATAATCGGATGAATATCAGGATTAACGAAAGGAAAATAAGGAAAGTCTTGTCATTGTCTATTCGTCGATTTCTCGGTGCATTAAATTTCAAAAGGATAGTATACCCCTCGGGCCATTCGATTTCTGACAAACGACCTGTCGCCGACGAATGCCAGTGTGAGGCCAATGGGGGAACTGTATTTGACACAAAGTGAATTTCGAATTTCGGTGGTAGGTGAATGAGAAAAATTGATGTTATAAATTTCAAGATTTTCCCCGTTTTCCCGGTGAAAATAGTGCTATAAATTTAACCAAGACGGCGTATTGAGTGAAAATGGAATGATTTTCAAGCGGTTTTTCTTCACTCTGTCTTCTCTCAAGATGTGAAACAAAATAGCTGAATAATGGGGAGTAATATGGGGTAGAGAACACATCCACGAGCATAAACATAAGCACCGGAGAGTGTAGCCCTTTCCCAGGGCAAACGGCGTGACGGAAAATGCCTCTAGGTTTTTTTTGCTCGTTTCACATCTCTGAGGTACAACCAAAGGGCCTAAAACTCTTCTCAAACTCCTCTCATTCCACTAGGTGCAACTTTAACGACCAGCCACTGTCGTAAATGGATATTTTTCACGAGAATTTGCCACGCATGCCAACCAGTGCATCAGGATAAAAAGAAAAATCCTCCAACTTGCGTGAATCTAAAAGATACCTCTTAATTTTCTTACATTTCCATCTCCACCGACTTATCCCCAATTTATCCCCAATTTATCCCCAATTTATCCTCCGCTCATTCCAAAAATTTTCCAGATAATACCTCAATACTAAATTAGGATATAATAACTTCCTTGAAAGTTACGCCGAAGACGGGCGTTGGGAGGGAAAAAAGAGGGGAATATAAAGAAGAGGATGCAGAGTGGGATGAGGTTGAGAACTCCATTAACTTTTATTTCTTCAAGAAAGTAACTTACCCTATTCTTTTCTTTTGCTATTCCACCCCCTTCACTCCCTTCGTCTTTTCTTCTTGCACCACTCCCACCACCAGCCAAAACTTTGTTAAGCGACTTTGCGCAAGTTTAATAAATTCCAACGTTCAAGTTTTGGTCCATGAAAGGCTCTTACCAATCGCTCATCTCTTGGTATGTGTGTATAAATCTAGATAAGCTAGATTTTATTCTGTTTTTTATGAAACTATTGAATTGTTATTGCAATTGTGGTTTATTGGGGCATTGCTTGGCGAATTAGTGTGTTAATTGTGGAATAGGGAGAGGGGTATTCGTGGATTTAGACGATTTATCTAGATTTCTCCCCTTTATCTGTGAAATATTCTATTAACGATAAATTAATTAAAAGCAATTATTGGATTTATCAATTTTACAGCACCTCATGCTGCTGAAGAATTTATATTTTTAAAACGATACAAATTTTTAATACTAGATACATTTAAATTAATAATATATAACACATATATAATATATATAAAATACATATTTAATTCAATTTGAATTTAATATATAATATATATATTCATTATTCGCACCGACGGTAGTGGCCGTGCGGTTAGAGTGCTAGACTAGCATGCCAGAGATCCGGGTTCGATCCCGGGCACCGGCGGTCAAAAATTTATAGCGCTCTGATCTCACGGTTCCACTGCCGAGCGGTAGTCCTGTCAAAAGGACGACTGTACCTGGGCAGGTTTTTTCCCTCAGATGAGGTTTTTCCCTCCCTTCAAGCAAATGCGGTACAGGGGGTTGGGGGGGTGGGAAGGGAACCAACTAACCGTAAAGACCCGAAAGGGTATACGAGAGAAAAGAAATTTTTATATATTCATTATTCATTTATTATTTTCTTATATATATGTACTATATATAATACATTATATATAGTACATAATAATATTCAATTTTTTTGAAAAACGTATTATTATATTATACCTTAGCAAAATAAAATGGCGACACAAAAAGTTGCATAATTTTTTTTTTATTAAGAAATTCAATACGATTTTCTTAAGTTTCGACAGAGAGTTTCAAAAAAAGATAAACTATGAACTAAACGTGAAAATCCATTTGGAATATTCACTGGGTACAAATGAGCATTCCCATGGCAACAATCTCAATCAGATATACACGACCACCAAATACAAAACCATGGGTGTACCACTAAACGAGTGAGAAAGATGGCGATATAGGATGGAAAAGGGTGGGAGGGGAGGGAGAGAGGGAAAGGTGGATATAATGCATTCGATAGCATTGGTAATATATAGCGCTCCAGATACAATATTTATGTCCTGGTGTATTTCACTAGCAGCCCATTATTCATTCGAAGGCATTGAATAAGCATCGGTGTATCATAGATCCACGAGGCGTATCTTCCAGGCTGGTATGCATGAAGACAGCTTTGAGAAAAAAATATTTTTTTTTTTGCGAAATATGCACTTATTTGGGACAAGTATTCAATATTTAAATATGGAATTACCTCCCCCCTCGGCTCCTCATCCCCTATTTCGTAATTGATCGCGATTTATTGTTAAACTGTGAGGGAAATCGGTTACTTGAAAATAGTTTTTGAATCAGAAAATATTTGGTAATAGTATAATAGAGCGTGTAATTTCAATTTTTTATATTAATATTATTATTATTATTATTATTTGTATTAATAACTATCAAAAATGAAGGATAGAATAGAAATTGTTCGAGTGAACCTTTGGTGGGGTTCATACCAATCGTGAACTCTGGGTCATGCTGAATGCTGGTGAGACTTGAAACTTTTTTTTTAAGTGCTTCACCACGCGTTGAAATTTTTTAAATACCTCATAATATTGTCTAGTTAATTATAAATTAACGCTCGGCAGTTTGGGCACTAAGTATGTCTATTTACTGTAGGATATACATCGAAATAAAAAAATCACCGAACGGAATAAGTTGGAAATAGAAGTACCTCTGATATATTTTTACCAAACATTTTTTCGGGGAGGAAATATATATGAAGTTAAACTAATTATTATCATATTATTTATTGTATTATATGACGCATTCGTTGTGCTATAATATAAATATATAATATCTTTATTTGGGGGTAGATTTCTAATTATCAATTTGACTCGTGAAATAATTTCATTCATGTCGGGCGAAAAATTGAGTTAATTAGTTTAATTATTAAATTTTTCACTCATTTTCTCTCATTTCGATGTCTCTCATCGCTTTCATCGAGTAAGTAAATAGGAAATGAAAAAGTGGACGTTAAGGCAACATTTATATTGCCCGGGGACGCATACACTCTAGAAGGGGGTGAGAAGGGGTGGAAGGGGTGGATGGGGAGAATAGTTGGGAGAAAATGAAACCGGGTAATGCGCATACGTTTTCATTATGAGGCACGAGCCAACTTTTTCCAACTTTTATCACGTTCTACCCCCACATACACAGATTCATAAAATACCAGGGGGTGGGGTTACCCCGACGTAAACTTATCGTTTCGTAAATGACCGTCGCGAAAAGCGCGAAAGTTTATTTAACGAGAAAACAATACTCGACGTCAGTGGCACTTATGTCAGTTCTCAGTTTTTCTGAAATAAAAAAAGAAATGAAAGAAATTAAATTAAAAAAAAAATTGAATTAAAATTGGGTAAATATCTAGAACAAGTCCACATTTACTAGAATTAATTTCAATTAATTTCATGCAGATTATGTGAATTCATTTGATTTGAAATCGATATTACACTTAAAATTCAATCAAACCGATAAATGAATTTCCCTCAAGCCGCAAAAGCTGTCTAAATTAAAATCCCACGAATTGACTTGAATATTAATAACCTAAAAGCCTGTACTTCCTCTAACTTCCCTCAAAATATAATAAAACATTGAATTTTGGGTGCAGTCAACCGATAGCTCTCAGTACAGCCTCGACATAAAAGTTTAATGCAATTTTACTCGACTGGCCTCCGACAAAACTCTATTATGTACTTCTTCTTTTTTTTTATCTCCACACAGGCCATTTTATTCCTGCACTTGAAGTCGTCACTTAAATTTACTTTACGAGAGACACGTATTCCCGTGAATTTCGCAATTTTTACAGTTTTCCTGGCTCAATCGGAGAATATTTCTCCACTTGAGTGTTCATTTTCCTCATTAAGCCAAAGAGAGTAAATAATTTCGCGTGGTTTTTTTTTCTCTTCTCATTTCTCATTTCGCGATGATAAAAAACTTACGAGGGAGAAAGGGGGGGGGGGGGGGGGAAATTGATGGCTGTCCAGATAGTAGAAGTCGACGGCATTTACGAGTCCATTTTAAAATATTCTCCAAGTAAAGCATAACGATTATGAAATGCGACTTTGAGACGTTAAATGTCTACCCTGGCAACATCAATGTCTCATTATCTTAATACCGATGTTAATATTTGTCCATTTCCCGTGGGAATTGATCGTATTATGCCTTCGATTTCTCGACAGTGGCGACACCACTATCTTAGTTTTAACCAATGGGGGGCCGGAGATTTACGGTGCGTTGGAAAAAGACCATAAAATCTTCGTGAAATCCCAAACCTCGTATCCTCATCCTCTTTCTTTATCGCTCCATTTAACTTCTTATGGCTTTTTCACACGGCCTACTATAAATTTTCACGTTACAATTTTCCCCTTTTCATCTTGTTTTTCTACTCTCCCTTCCTCGCTTTTTTATTTATTTATTTTTTTCGGTAATGGGGAAGAGCACCATTTTTTTTTTCTTCTTGACGTCAATTTTGAGAGTGGGGGAAAAATGGATACTAGGTGTGGAACGAAAATTGTCGTACATTTGAAAGTTTATTGTACATAAAATTCTTTTCGTCTTTTCGATTGGAATGAATTCTATCGTGAAAGTAGATCATTCAATATTGGATTTTAGCATTAAAAGGGAATAAAAAAAAATGGGTCTGCTCTACTTATTCGGTGGTGGGAGGGAGGACACTTCTCGTTGGATATTTCAACGGACTCCGTTTATTTTTGGGTCAACTGTCTTTAAAATTTAAATCGTCGTAAATTTTCGATGAGATTGATCGATAAATTCTCGGTTATTCCATTAGGAAATTAACTCTCAGACGTAAATTCTTTGATATCAAGTGGTTCATTTCAGGATTGAGAAATAATAATAATGTTCAACCAGAAATTAATGACAAATAACAGAGTGGAATGTCCCGTAATCATATATTCTCAAATTTTTCGTTTTACTAAATTTAATCTTCCCAACATATCCACAGAAATCTCGTAATTTACGATATTGCCGTTTTCAGCTGAAATTTTTCTCATGCCATTTTTTTTCAATTAATTTTCAATTTTGAAAAATAAAAAATTTCAAATTTTTCAAACCCTTAATCAACGCATTCAAGTCACAAGTTTGAATCGGTAATTTCCATTTTTAATTTCTCTCCGCAAAAGTATTTGTTGTATTTAAATTGACGAGTAGTACATCATAAAATTTGAAAGGAAATAATAACCGAATAATTATCTTTCTCGGCATTAAAGAACGGAAAATTCATTTCGGGGGAGGGTTAAAATTCTGGAGGGTGTGATAAAAATTCCGTGAAAGAATTATCATTTTCCCAATGACTAGAGACACCTGTTGAAAGGTGTAAACTCCTCATCCCTCAAATGTCCGAACAATTTCACCAAATATATCACCATATCAAAGAAAGTGTTTGACCCTTAGTGCACCAGGGGATTTGATCCGGATATCCCTGGAGTCAGTGTAATCCGAGGTTGTGAGAAAAAAAGTACTCGGGCAAATAGAAATGAAGGAACGAGGATGTTTGAGGGCTGAGGATCAGCAATGGATCGAGTTCCGAGTGGGATTTTATGCCCTATACCTCCCAGACAACATCCCCCTATCGTTCCGGACCTTTACCTCCGTTTCTTCATCCTCTCCTTTATTCTCCACTTTATCAGAAACTACACCCTTCAACTCACTCTTTCGTTCTAGTATTTCAGTTCTATTTCTCGCTTTTCAATCGGCTAGAATGGAATTTCAACGACTTTATACCCCTCAGCTGATACTCATCTATAATTTTTCACGTGAATTTGCGTATTACCTGGTGGCAAGAGCATTTAGGATTTTGAGATCGGGAAATTCAAGGGAGAAAATTAGAGATTGGGAACTGGAGGTTTTAAGCCATTAGCGGGCATTCATTGTTTTTTTTTATCTGGATGATTTATCTCATTAATTTTCTCATTATCTCATTATTTATTTCATTATCTCATTACTGATAAAAAATTATTAGTTCGGTCAGAAAATTAAACTCCAAAATTTTTCTGACAAACCAAAAATTATCTCTTTATCTTACCCCCAGAAAGATTACAGTAAAGTAAATATTCCTCGAGTAATTAGTTGTATCCATCAATTGAATAATAATATCCCAATATTTTTGTGGAATTATTCAGAATAAAAATATTCTTAAAATAAAAAATCTAGAAATTTACAATTTCCTGCAGACGAAAAAAAAAAACAAAAAATGTAGATTGAAGACCGAGCGAAGAGAATTTCCCCGACGAAAGACAATTTCTATTTTTTTGCAATAAATAAAGAAAAAAAAATGCACTCAAGAATGAATAGATCCTGCGAAAAATTTTCGGTGCTCTGACGGGTCGTGGAATCCCCCGTGTATTTCCCTTTCATCTCTCCGATCGATAAACAAAGTATTACCCTCTGAATTCACATGCGTCATCTCCTAAATTTCCATTCTCACAAGAGCCATTTCAATATGGAAGCAATATGTATTTATTTCTCCGTTTTATTTACCTCCTCGAGAATTCACAAAATGATTCTCATATCGGACTTTATTTTATAAATACAACCCTATTGTTCTCCTTTGTTTATGGGGATTAGGTCTCCAGTGTATTCCATATTGCATCAGGCAACATTCGATATCATGAGAGGACTAGGGGTTTGGAGTGGTCGACGAGGGGGAATTTAATACCAACCAACTCCCAGGAGGCCACTTTTACCGTACACTGACCTCGGAATTCTTTATTTCACTTCATAAAATGAGGGGGTAACAAAATTAATAGCAATTTCTGTCCTCAACAGACTTGACAGCCGCATTGTTGGAAAGTTGTTTATTGATATTTATCAATATTGGTCATGGACGTGTAAATCAATTATTCTCGCGTAACATTTTATTTTTGATTCACAATCCCCTAGATTTTATTACAACAACTCAATTTTGTGGCAATACCAATTGTGATCGAGTGACCGAAATAATTTCATCAAAACACAATAAATAGTAATTTTTAATGGAAAAATAAAATAACATTCGGAAGAAAATGATTTTATTACAATAGAAATTTTTTCTTAAAACCGTAAAAGTTCTTTTGTCTCCGTAGATTCATATTCCTCATTGGAGAAAACTTTCTTGATTATAGAAAATGTATTCCTGAGTGTGGAAACTTCTTCTCTAACGTTAAGAAATTTTTCTAACATGTAGAAACTTTTTCACTCAGCGTTCAATTGCCATTGAAGAAAATTGAATTGTTTTCACTCGAATATTTCGAGTATTGATTTTCAATTTATTATCGGATGCAAAATATTTATCAATACACGATGATGAAGAAACCCAACAAAATTCGAACCATTAAACCGAACAAGCCGCAGTTCCATTAACGATCTTGTTGAAGTGTCTCCGGTCGTCTGAATAAACTCCCAACGGAGTCGTACTCTCGCAATATTATATCCAATCCACCTGAATACACCTGGATTATTCCATTCAGCTCTCTCGACGTTGAAATATCCTGAAATTACATAATACGTAAAACTTTAAACTGGATGAGGGTTTTTATTTCTGGGGAGAGCAGATAGACGAGAGAGAGCTGGAAGAAATTCGTATTATTGAACTCCTATATTCTCCAATAACGTCTAATGCCTTTATAGAATGCATTATAAAGTGCCACGTGATTTACGTTACTTTCCCATTTTGTTACTTAGTCGGAGAAGATTCTGGCGTCCGATATCATCCGCACGCTCGTTTATTTATGGAGAGATACGTCTCTTTTTATCGGTGGGAATTTTAATTTACGAATTCTTCTCAGAAGAACTTTGATGGGAATTTTTATGTGGTGAATAATCATTCTTATAATGTTTATGATTGAGAGAATACTATAATAAATATGAAGAAAAAAAAGGATTTGTTTCGGTTGAGCAAATTTGGTATGATGTAATGGCGGATTTGAACTTGCAATCTTCAGATTTTGAGACTGAAATTACTAAATATTACTCGCTCATCACTCTTGATAATCTTCCAATACATTGAGATCAATAAATTTTTCAACTGAGATCAATAAACTATTGCGTCCTAAAAATATTCAAGGGTAATTTTCCAAATTAATTAATTATTAATTAATTTTTCGCCCTTTCTTATCTTCAAACGACAATTACCGACTTTTTTTCATACGAGCGTTAAAAGTTTTGATCAATTGCTCTGTTCAATTACCCCGATCAATTATTCATCGTCTCGTAATTTCAATACAACATAAAAATACGTAAATAACTCGAATTTATCGATGACATCGTTAATGCATGAAAAATTCCCCTCACAAAATATCGCCTCATCAATCTCAATAATCTCCTAACTAATTCGATTCTATAAACTGGAGAGGACAAACGAGAGAAATATTCAAATCATTCTCAATTCGATATTTCCCCCATTGGCCGTATCAAATCGATGATGCAAGGGGTTGAAGGGAATGGAGGGTGGAGTTTCGAGGCTGTCGCTGGACCAACACACACCCTCGTAAATTGTGTGCCCTCTCTAGCCTCAGATTCCAAATAAAAAACCGAAAAAAAAAAGAACTGAAACAAAAACAGTATCACCGCTCTAGACGAAATATGACTAGCACTCGCCCACCAACGAGATTGGATTGTCCATTGTGAATTCCAACTCTCTCCAATTTTCAACGCCGCAGGGAGAAATAGGGGGTGTTGGATTGAAGTAATAAGATTTGTACCAACGATATCGGAGTCATTAATTGTATTTTAGACGGGGATTTTTTTTAAATATTCAGTTCACTTCTAGGTTCGTCGTCTATTTTCGTTATTTTGCCCCATTCCCCAGGGTCTGCGAGTCACTGCGATGTGATTTAATTAGCGAAAATTGCTTTTTGTCAATTAAAATTCACGTCAAGTAAAAATGAAATTACCCGATATTTTTTCATTATTTATTCCTTTTTTTCCCATCATCTTCGTGAATATGCATCGAACGTGTCAATTTTCATGAGAGTGCAAATTACGAGTTTGTATTCCAATGAAAAGAGCACTCTGCGAGTTATACGCGCTTTTCATTCACTTTTCAATATAAAAAAAATATGTGAGAGGAAATGATGAAAAAGTACTCTCCAGACGGGGGTATCCATTGAATTTTTCGAGTTCTTAGGGGGATAAAAAAAAAATTTTATGCTTTGAAAATTCTTTTCACGGATTTATAAATCCCAATTGGAGGACCATATTTTCAGGTCTTTCGATAGTGATCTCAATGGGATGCATATATTCACTGGGTACTGCAGATGGGACGTGGGTATGGAATGGAGACAAATGAGAAAGACTCCGGGGACAACTGGTGTTTACTCGGTTGAATAAAAATTTGATAAAAATTATTTATCAGCAGTCACAAAATAACAACGACTATATTCATGTCTGTAATCCAGGATTTTCGTCTGGACTTGTTACGTTGATTATAATGTTTTGATGTAAAAAATATTGGTAAATGTCTAGTTCAGGTCCACCAAACCATTCTGGATATTTTCTATTCGGTTGGAAGGGTTTCCATCACTGATTAAGGATCTGATCACCCTTTTATCCGGAAACAATTAGTGTGGGAGATATGACATTTAATACACCGCTCTCTGCGTTATCCAGGGCCACGACGAGGACGTGGCGGTGTGTCGATCCCAAAGACACCACATTTTAGCAGACTTAAAGACAATAGACACACAGAAAGATGGATTTATCTGATAGTCCTGAGCACTTCACTAAAACTCTGAATTCACCTCTTCCGACCATCTACCATCGCTGAACGAACACCATGAGTGACTTATCCGCCGGTACCCTTCTGTAGCTATTCAAAATATGAATTAAATATCAATCACTCATCGCGTCAACAGCGACAGCAGAGGGTAGGGGAGGTTTAAGGAATTTCAGGGACAACAGAATTTACCTCAGGACTATTTATCGATGTATTTCTCTTCTTATTGTTTCTCTCTCTTCTTTCGTCTTGTTATTGACTAGTAAGAAGACAAGAATGGTTTTTATTCAAAAGAAATTCACATTTCAATGATTTTTGTTTTTTGGTGGACCTAAACCACACATTTACCAAAATATTTTCTTCTGCGTGATGAAGATCTTTGTTTTGACGGATTCGGGGCATTTGTTGGTGGGAATAACCCTTTAGAGGAATAATTTCCTCGTACTAGAGCTTCTGATTTATATTCACTCTCATTCCCTTTGTTATATTTTTCTTTTCCACTGGGTTAAGTGCCGGCACTTAATTCTCCAGCTGAATCTTGGGGAAAAGTTGTGCGCACTGTGCGATAATGGCCCTCGGTATTTCATAGCGATACATATTAAGACGGTATGTACTGTTGGAGTATTTCCAAGTGGGTCGCGCTATAAGTCGATATTTATCCACAAAACAGACAAAATTTTTCGTTTTTATTCAATCATTTATCAAAATTATTTACCAAAAGTTACATTGATAGAGTTGGAGGAAAATTCCCATAAATTTGAATTGAGAAAATCCATTCGTGGGATTTTATGGATGGGATGGGAAATTATGGGAATAATTCATGGATCAAACTTTTTACTCTTTTCATTTTGTTGTGATGAGGGGCTCGGAAAAACTTGGGTAAATGGAATTAAGACGTATGGGCGTTGGGTAAAGTTTAAGTTTCAAGTCTCTCGATGTATCTTGACAAAGATGGAGGGGAATTCGAGTTGTTGAATTTCTTGGGTAAAAAATGCCAATAAATTTTGTCGGTTACCAATTTTATCAACATCATTCATGCCTTTGACAAAAATTGACATTTAATGGAGAATTTGGATTAAATTTTGTTTCAGTTTTTTTATTAAACAACTTCTGTTCTTTCCCTTGCAATTTCACATTAGTTCACATAAATTTTCATAAACTCGAACTGAAATTGATAATTACTTTTTCCATAATCATAATTAATGAATTTTTCAAAAACACTGAATGTAATTGAATCACTAAAAATTTAATTAGAAAAAATTAGATTAATCTACATATATGGTACGTTATATATTATAGTATAGTATAATAATATTTTTCGAATAATTCAACCGAATTTCGTCGATTTTAAATAACAATTACCGATACTCTGTTCGTAAATTAGCAGTGGTTTAAATTCATTACTAGAATATTCCGACTGCAGTCTTCGAAAAATAATTTCCATCATTCTAATTCCGAATAGACTCCCCCCATACAATCAGCACAATTTATACTTGATGATTGATTGGACTCATTGAACACGACGAACTGTTTTTCATACACCGAGGCCATCCCCTTTCCAACCCCCCTCCAATATTCGAAGAAGCAATCACGCAATCCGGCATCCACCCATTCACCCGCTATTTATTTTTCATTCAACCCAGCAGTACAGATAATAAATTCCATTCGGATGTTGATAAATTGCCCCAGAATCGAATCAATTCGTGCCAGTACCAATTCCACCGAGACTAACGGACAAGTAAAAAGTTTTTCTTCAATTTATTCCTCACCATCTGTATAAATTCTCAGTTCAATGTAATTTCAAATTTTCTCCATTGAATTTTCCAAGAAGTCTGGCCGCCATTTTTAGTCTTTTTTATTTATTACATTTCCTGGATGTACCGTCGATTGGTATCTACCCGGAAAATCCACTTTTCCTCTAATTAATATTGAACACAGTGCACTGACTAATAGAGTCTCAGACAATACCTCAATTATCTCGAACTAATTACGCGAATATTGCAGCTATTACTATTTTAATTGAATCCACCTGGTGTGTGTTTATTTTATGATTATAACGCAACGGATCTCGAAATCCGGTGACTCGTTATCACGTACTGATTAGTCACTAATATTGAGCCTGTAAATAGTATTTCTCAATAACGCTTTCAAATCAACAACGACAAATACCACTAATTACTCATTAATCGATTTTACTATCATATTAATGAGTTTTCGATTTAGTCTGTTAAATTTGGCTCCAGTCGTTCCCTAAATTCAATCCAAAATCAATTTCAAAAATCAAAAATCAATTTAAAAGCGATATAATTACATTTTTTAATTACTCTCATTTTTTTTTTATTTTTCAACTGTTCAATTTTTCAATTGAATTACGCGGGAATTTCAAAATAGTCATACCCTACTACCGTATTACATAAAATGTATTTTTATAATATATTCTTAAAAGAATTTTTAATTCCGATTTTCCGAGTTGGGAATTTTTTTAATCTCGGGGAAATTCAACTGGTTTTTTTTTCTTCCTTTTTTGTTCGTTTTATTTTCAGTACTATTTTCCAATTTTGCTATTAGAACGCACTGGAGTTGCGAGATTCCATTTGATTATTTACTGGAAATACGTACCGAGGGTATACTACAATTAGCGTACACTAGTCGTATTGCTTTTCAATGGTTATCACTGGAAGTTTCGCTAATTAGCAATTACAGTTACGAGTCTGCATCAACTTATTCCAACGCCTCTGTACATTGAATTTTAATTCAATATTGCAGAGACAAAAAAACAGAGAAAGCACAAGAGAAAGAGTTTTTTTTTTAATTAAAGATTATTGCGAGGGTATTTGAAGCACATGCGCAAAAAATTGATCGACAAATTTGAATCATTTTCTAGACAATTCCATTAATTTTAATTTCAACTAATCAAATTATTCTTCAATGCTGAACTTATTAAATCGATTGCATAATTATGAATTCCTGAAGGAATAGACCCCAGACAAAATAGACCCTTGTTAATTTTCCTGTGGTCTATTAATTTGGGCGGATTTTGAACGTGTCGGCTATTTTTTCCCGGTTTATTTCTTCTGTCTACCCTATAATTAGTGGAATAATGGATTGTTTAAATTTTGATTTATTGCATTAACTTAGATATTGATTTTTCTGTGCGCGTGATATTTTGATAAAAAAAATAAACATGAGTAAAATGAAAAATGATAAAATTTTTGAAAAATATCGAAGTAAAAAAGATAATTTAAAACATAACAACAAAAAAAGACGATAAAAAATAACAAAGTCCACAAATTATACAATTTATAATATCCTCAGCTAAAAATAACGCATTTTTTTTTTATTTACGTTATTCTTTACTCAGGATATTATAAATTGTTTAATTGGTGGATTTTGTAATTTTTTATCGTGTTTATTTGTTGTTATGTTTTAAACTATAATTTTAACTTTTCTTAAAAATTCTTAACTATTCTTCAAAAATTTCATCAATTTTTAATTTATTCATGTTTTTTCTTTATATTTCATTATTGTTATTTAAAGCGGTCACCATTCGGGTGCACTGCGAAAAAGCCCATGTCCAATTGCATTATCATTTACCCTCCCTCCCCCTTGACAGAAAGCGTAAATGAACAAATTATTTTAACGACTTCTCGGTACAAATCCTTCAGCAAAAAGAGTCTTAACGATGTGAATCACTCTCATTCGTAGATTCATCTGATGACTGCTGAAGAATGCGAGACAAAATAAGCCAACAAATTCCCTCTCTTACCCTATGAATCGGTAATAATGAGAAACTCAGAGCTAATTTGTTGGTGAATTAACAGCTGCGAGGATGATAAACCCCACGGTGAATTGAGGGGTCGGCACGAGTGGGAAAATGATAAAAAGAAATAAAGAAAAAGTAGATAAGAAAAATGAAGTTGCCTTTTCATAAATTGCTGAAGTCGAGTTCGTTATTCAGGATCGTAAAACGTGAGAAACACTCGGATGGAATTCATCCCAGTTGTTGTCGAAGAGGGGAAAAATAAGGGGCAAGGGCGTGAGTGGGGGAGGGGGCGAGGGGAGTCAGGGTACGTAGTCGATGTGATAAGAAAATTATATCAATGGAGAAGTGAATTTATTGCTCGTTGCGATATTATCAAAATATTTGATAAAACCGAAGCGATAAGGAATACATTGAACTCGGTTATTTTTATTTCTCTTTATTTATGATGTTGGATTTTTCATCGAGATTGTTCATGCATCATGATAATGCACACTCGCTGTGATAATAATTTATATAAAGGTCAATTTTTTTTTTTTTAAATCTCGTTGAGGCATTAGTTTATTCAAAACGAGTTGTGGATTAAGTGGACGAGAATTTACAACTCCGAGACATTAATTACAGATGTGATAACCTCTGGCTATTGACTCTCGACAATGATTTAGGAATTTTCATTTGTTAATCTGTGGTTTATTTATCACTAGCTAATTCACTCAGTTTTTTTTTTATCCCTTTTTTTTTCTCAGGGTTTTACCACCGATTGGCAAATATCTGTTGGGAAATCGGTTTAACTCACGGACAATGGGAATAATGTTGCCGGTGCGGATGGATAAGTTATTAACAATTTTTCTTAGGGACTATAAACATTGCAACACTGGGGAGTGTTTTGGGGGGAAGTGGGTTAATGCGTGTGATTTCAAATCGCTCTGAACGATAAACAATGAAATTGTTTAATGATACTAGGGAAATTACGTCGGGATCTGTTCACGTGAAATTTATCGGTCAATTGAATTACAATTAATAAAGATCGGTCAGACAAAACAGATATTTTAATTTTTATTTTATTTGGGTTAAAAGCTTAAGAATACGACGGGATTGATGAGAAATTAATTAATATTGCTAATTGTACTTCAATTATTCGATTTTAATGACAATTTTATTTTAATGATGCTCCTGTGAAAGACGCAGTAAATTTCAGTTGAATTATTGTCTCATGGAAATTAATATAGAAAATTGAAAAATCTACTAAAGATGTTTTTATTTTTTTCATTGAATGCGCATTTTAAGTTGATTTTATTCAAATTAAATAAAATCCAAATTAATTTTCAATTACACGAGTTCGAATTGAATATAAATCACTGACGTTTTTTTATTTGAATATTAATTAATTTTTCAATTCAAACCTAAATTATTAACTAATAATTAAAATTGAACATAAAGTACAATTAAATTGTCAATATTTTTAATAACAATCATGAGTGAATATTGAATAATTTTTTAACAATAGTTAAAAATAGCAGTTTCGTATGAGCATACCAGCACTGATTCCGATTACAAAACAATACCATAAATTTCATAATGACAATTACGCGAGTGCACCGTACGTATTGGAAAATCGTTGATGACCGACATGCGATGATAATCACTCCAATGATACGTGACGATTCTTGTCTCCGAGATGATGGCACCGCGCCTCCGACTGATGTTTCATCATCGCTCACGACAATAAATAATCCCCTTTTTTTTATTATAATTCCCCCCCATTCGAATGGAGTCACTCGTAATTACTCGTCACGCGTTGAAACGTACGCGATCCCTAACCGATGCAATTACGAAAGAAAGTTCCATTCTGTTGGCATTGATAGTCAAAAAGAGATGAAAAAAATATATGTACACGGGATTTATCGAATGTACATATGTCGCTTTCATTTATTATTGATCTGTGCAAGAAAATTGTCGGGAAAATCGTCGTAAATAAGACGAACGGTTTGAGATTCTATCAGTTGGAGCGATAACTCGTATTTTTCCGCACATCGCAAATTAATCCCCAAGATTAACGGCTGTACTCGGTGCGTTAATACCTTCAACGACGTAACGACCGATGTAACTCACTGGTCTTTCATATATGTCTCGAGGATTCTACATTGCATCGGCTTCGAGAAGAATCGTCTGTCATGAGCCCGTGCAACATAAAAGACAACGAGCGTTTACGACGATCGTAATTTAAACAAAAGATCGGTTCACCTCGGTGTTGTTAATTGAAACAATGAATACTCGGAAATTATTTCATTTAAATTTTCTCTAGGAAGGAATAATTTTGCTTTACAATTTCAAATGAAAAAAAAGGGGAACATTTTTTGGCTTTTATCCGACAATTTTCACTCAATTGTTTTTAATTACTGATTTTTTATCTTGAAGCTCTCTCTGAATTAATTGATTTTGCATATTATAGGAATTTTAATTACACCAGGACGAAAAATTTATGATTAATTATTAATACATAAATTGTAATATTTATAAAAATATTCAGAAAACGCTAAAAAATTGAGTTGCAAACGGATAAATCATGAGTGGTTATAGAAAATCGATGAAATTCTAAATTATTCCGATTCCTCAAAATTGTCAGCAAATAATTAAACAACAATTAACAGCTTCTACCAAAAAAAAAAAAAATGTAGTGCCATCCCTTGAAAATCAAATACTCCACAGGCGAAATATTTTTACGGATTTAGCATTCTCGTTTTTCCCGTGTCATTTGATTTATCCGGCAATCCGAATCGATATTTTTTTCGCTGAACCGAGAGATCGGCAAGAAAGAATGCCTCAACAAAGGGCATAACAAAGCGGATGGTATAAAAATGAAAGGACACGTGTAGAAAAAATCCCTCGAGCGATTGTATAAAATTCACCGACAGGGACAACACAGCAAGAGTTTGTCAAGTAGAAAAAGAAGGATCGAGAAGGCATTTGCATTGACTTCTCATTGGATACAGCTTCTCTCAGTCATTTATCAGATTCACATTTTTTTTTATTCCTCTTCCCTCATCGAAAGTGGATTTCGAATGGTTTTTTGTCTCGTTCCCAATGCGAATCAGATTAAATTCGAGTCGTAGGTGCTTTCTTGGGTGTATAAATTGGACAGATCAAAGAATTCTGTGGCAAGAGGAAAAATCACTCAGTGTAGAAAATAGTCTCGGGTTTAGAAAGTAAAGACGATAGTCTGAGAGAAAAAGCTCCACTTGTTGCTCCAACACTAGGGGTTGTCCACCCCCAAGGGCTATTTTGTCTTGACGTTGGAAAATCTCAGTTCCCTGTTAACTTCATTCAGAGGTTCAACTTTATTTCAACGTGAAAACTTGAAAAACTCCTCTCCCTTACTTCTCATGGAAAATACTCAAGCCAAATATCCTTTTGTTTCTACTCGGCGTTAATTAACTTTCAACTTGAAGTTTCTAGCAAATATTATTCTCAATTCAACTTTTGAATAAATGAGATTTTTCCATTGACTCTAATGACTCACTTCTTGGGACTTTATTTCTTTGAAAAATAATATTGAGGAGAGGCATGAATTACCGTGAAAGTTTTGTGATTAAAGTTTTAACGGCTAGAAGGAATGATGAATGAGGAAAAATTGTCTTGAAAGGTGAGGTGGGGGGTGGTGATGAGGCGAGAGGGGCTGAGGGGAGGGGTGGAGTTTAATTTAAATTTGTTCTGATTAAAATAGTTAGGGGGGAATTGAGGAAAGTCGTTAATTCGCTTCATTGTCAATTGAGACATTTATTTCTCAATCAACAGTCTCTATCGTCACTCATTATGTCAATTAATGTTCCTTAAAACAGTCCGGTAATTGGAGATTATGAAATGAATTGTCGGGATGAGTTGAAATGGGAGATACGGGGAGATGGGATTCACGGGATTCAGACGAGGGGATTTCTCATCGGCGATAGCTGATGACAACGTCATTTAATCGGATGGGGAATTTACTTGGGTATGATTATTTTATTGCTCATTGCTCGAAGCCTCAGAGCAATTTTTTTCAAATTATTTTTGCCTAGTGGCCATTTTTATTTCATTTTTCAACTGCTGATTTCATTGCATTACATATCCAGTATATATATTTGATAATAATATAATACGAATAATAATAATCAGATTGTAATATCTTTTCACGTCAACTGGATTTTAATATAAAAAATTAGTAAAGTAAAAATAAAAATTTAATTGGAGTAATGACGATTGGGAAAAATAGGCAAAATTAAGCAAAATTGGGGAAAATTAGGAAAAATTGAAATCGCTGATGGAGATAAAATGGGGACAGTTGGAGCTCATCTCCGAGGAATTCCTTGGGGTTGCGACGAATTTTTTTCGCTCTTGGAGCGAAGGGACTGTTGTTTAGGTTCTCCTGAGAGTAAATTCAATTGCATTGTTCTGTTGTTGCTTGTCAGCTTGTATTTGATGAGTGAATTTTATTGATATTTCAATTCCCTGTGTTGCTGTGTAGATCTCATCTCCAGGAACAAGTGCCACGCCTGTGTACATTGGGATGATTCTTTGCTTCTCAATAGTAGTGAGGATGACTCACATTCATGGCACGTATTCCCATACACAAGAGTCAATGTTCGCTCTGGTTTTATTCTACCAGCGAACCAACACGAAATTCTATTATTTATCTTCCTGTTCTCTTCTCTTCTGGTATGATTTGTTTTCGTTATTCTTTTAACCGGTATTTTTTTTTAACGGGAAATATTCTACTCTTTTGTAAATTATGAATTCCTATTGAATATCGAGGGCTTTTGGTTTTAGGTATGGATGTGGGCTTTTTCAAATATTCTACTCGAGTGTTAGACTCGGTGAAAGTTTAAAAAGAATCGAGAATTACGGATTTGTCATGGATTCTTCGAATTTCGATATTGAAAATTCTATTATCCAGAAAACTGAGGAAAATTTGAAAAACTGGAAATGTCAGGGGAATTCTTTGGAGGAAATTTGTGAGCAATAAAAAATGTTGAAATTATCGGTGTACTGAGAAAAAAATAGTTGTGGTGAATTAATTTACCTTTGCCAAGTAATTATTCTTCTCGGTAAGAGTAAATTAAATTGTTTACCAATAATTCTTAACCTGGTTCAATTCTTCCTGTAAAAAATTGGATCGTCAATTAAATAGCCATTAATTCCTCGGAAATCCAGGGAAATTGGATAATCGTCGGTGTCTGCTACTAAAAATTAAAAACATCCATAAATTTTCAATAAAACACGAAGCCTCACTTCCTCATGATTCTCATCTCCCCACATTAAACTCCCCAACCCCCCGAAAACAATAACAAACATATTTTCGATAAATATTTCTGAAAAAAAAAACATTTTCAACCCCAGACACACCCTATAACAGTCGTTCTCAAAAATCCCAAAACCATTCCCTTAAAATTTCTATTTGTATTTTTTCTAGTGTCGGATTAAAAAACCCCTTTCGAAAAAAAAAAGGGGTAAATGAGTTTGAAAAAATGGAAACGTCCTTGGCCGGTCGTTGATACCCCAGGGGGGCGAGAGGGGGGGCCCAGGGGGAGAAGGGGGCGAAGGAGGGGCTTTGGCGAATCGCTATGCAGAGAGGGGGATGTTAAAAAACGGGTTGGTGGCGAAGGGGGTGGTGAGGGGGAGGGAGAGTCAAGGGAGAGGGAAGAATGAGTGGCAAAAAAAAAAGGGAGTTGGAGTATACGTACGTCCGTACATCAATCCTGACGGGATGATTTACGCGGCGGCCATCAATTCCAGAATAACTCGGTAATAACTCCGCTAAAATATTGCCCGCCGTCGACGTGAGTGAGTCGACGTACACTTGCGATGGTGTGTGTGTGCCCTCTCTCGTGAGGACGATTAGATTGAAGCTCGGGCTTTTGTGGAATAATGGAAAAATCGTGATGGAGAACCCCCCCACACCCCTCACCACCCAAATACCCCACCCACCCCCTCCCAGACTTCTTTTTTAATCTATTTTATTCTGTCTTTTTTTTCACTCAGAATGCATTTTTTTCGGAAACTGGATTTCGTTTTATTTACTATAAAACCCGCCAGAAAAAAAATTCATTTC
>NW_011887782.1:113947-116287 GCF_000806365.1 Fopius arisanus
AATTTTTTCACTCGTAAGGAGAGGAACAAAAAGTATCGACAATTGTGTGCATGATGAAAAAATATTCTCCCCGTTTGTTTTTGTTTTGGCTTTTTTTTTTCGTTTAATTTTCCTCAGTTCGTTCAACTCAGTCGGGATTTTTTTTTTATTATCATTTTTTTTTAGTCATTTCAGATTCTGTATTTTTCCCTCGTTACACTCCTGTTTTCTCTTTGCAGGAGGGAGAAAAATGCAATATTTTTCTCTCAAACAATTTCCACGTGGAAAAATGAAATATAAAATATTCTCCACTGATGCGATGGTGAAACATGTTTTTCCAGGGGTGAGGAGAATTCATTTGAATTCCGGGAGTGAAGTGAATTTCATCTTTCAACTTTGTGAGAAAAGCCAATAGTTTGAGCAGATGATTTTATTACGTAAGAAAAATAGAGGAGACTATTGTTGAGGTGGGGGATATTGATCCAAGGTCCATTAGTTAAATTCTTTATTTCAACAAAAAACATTCTGTTACCCGTCGTTTTTAATGAGTTTCCATTCCACACTGGAGTTTATTATACCGTAGAAACTTTTGGAGAAGAAAAAAAAAATGAGCGTTTTGCGTCTGTTTTTATCTCTCGGTGAGAGTCGAAAGTGATCCTTTTTTACGGCTCCACTTGGAGATATGAAACAACTTTATGTTTGAAAAAATTTCAATTTTACAATTCATTCGTTCGTAATAATTCCCCATCACTCGCCTCCACCCGAATTCCACTTTATCGAGACAGAAAATTAATTAAAAACTGAATGGGCTCAGCGAAATGGTTTCATCCAGTAACTGAATCTTTCAATATCAATGTTTAAATTTCATATGGCCATTGAAATGATGGAAAATATTTTCGATGAAAATTTTATTTATGGACGATAAACAGAAAATAATTTTTGAAAATAATGGGAACGCGAGACAATACGACCTTTCGAACTCATTCTCCCCTATTTCCCCCTCCCCCCCTGCCCTCCCCTCGGTGATAAGCCCACGGTGATTATCAGCTGCGCAAACGTTCAACCAACAAAATTTGTAAAATCAATATTAGCCGTGAGTCTTAAAAACACTGTTAATGGATTCTCGTACAAACACCAGAGGAAGAGACACATAAAAAAAAAAGACCGGAGGATCTCGTCACGCACGTGAATTTTAATTCAAACACCAAACGCATTTGTTATTAAAAATCGTTGTCTATGGAGGCGAAAGATTCAATAAAAATTACGTACACTGTTGAATTATACTGGAATTATTAATAATTGTTAATAATTATTCGATTGTTATAGTTGAATTGTCAAATGAAAGAATTCAGAATTTAACGCCAGTTTTACTTAATTTTTGGATATTCTTTTCGTGAGTATATTTCAAGTATAATCAAGTACAGTAATCAAGTATTTATTCTTTTCTTGAATTTATTTAATTTGATTGATTATTTGATTACTGCATTTTTTATTAAATAAAATATATTTCATACCTAAAATGATGAAAGATCGACTATACTCGGGGCAAGCATAAAATCCACTCGACTCAAGTTTTTTTTTCTCGCTTTCGCAATGGGTAATTTGTGAATTGTGTAATGTTTATTGAATATTTCTTTTGGTATCGGCGATGTTGTTTAGTGAATTCAATTAGGTCTGAAACAAGTTGGGCTCGATGAGTGTTGTTTTTGAGTTGGATAAACTCAGTGTTTCGAGGACTTTGGTGGATCTTTTGTTTCAAGATTCCACTTACCACTTCTTATCCGATCGATGAATACAATGGAATGTCGGTTTTTGGTAGGGGATGGAGAGTTAAGTACGTCGGTAAAACAAAAACTTTTTTAATTCCGGGGCGTCGCTAGGGGCGACAGAAAATCCGTGTGGTGAATATCGAGGGGTTAACGACCGATTTCTCAGAGGTTCTGTTTGCTTTCGAGGTACTTCCCATGGATAATGGCAGAATTCAGATTATTTCTCATTCTCCCATTTTTTTCCATTTCCTCTCTCGTCAAGGGATTAAACATTTTTCCGTTAATTGTTGGATTACGATTAAACGAGAGGAGACATCAAATTTAATCTTTCCGATTTTTTTATTAAAATCAGACGTACAGTAGAAATAATATTCTATGAATACCTTCCTGACTGATTTCGACTTCGAATTTCCCCATTTACAAAATTTAATTCAAATTCGTTCTTTGTACCCAATAAAATTTCCATTAAGGTTGTTGTCGCGTAGAATTTTTTTTCGACAGTTTTCGTTAAAAATTTTATGGTGAATAGTTTGAAAAATTAGCAACAAAATGAGCCTTTTCCGTTTGCAATTGACCGTTTTGAACTTGAGAT
>NW_011887782.1:116517-124206 GCF_000806365.1 Fopius arisanus
GCTTTAGCTATCCATGCACAATGCAATCAATCAAGTGAGACTATATACCGCTAAAAGATTGTGTTCTAAACTGGCCCGTTTTACAGCGGATAAACTTTTTACAGAGACTGTCGCGCGACAACAACCTTAAACATTCATAAATCGTTCCTCGCAAAACAACAAACAAGTCGAGCAATTTTTACAAAAAAAAAACCACTTTCTAAATAAAAATTAAGAAAAACGTTTTCAGTCAATAGTCGACGGAAAAATTTTCGGCTATAATTTCCCAACGAACTATCAAGTAAATAATGATATATTTCAAGGCTCGTGCATCTGCAAAATTGTCCTTTAATGAGAAACACCACCGATATTCGCGAATTATCTCTACCCCACTCATTACGTCGTCCCCTAATTACGCAAGCGAGTCACTTGCAGTTGAGTAAAAATTTAAATCATGGGTTTCGTTTGATCGGAGGGAATCGTGCATCACCGCCCATCAATGAATTGAATCTGTAGGAAAAAAATAGTATCCGAGTTGAAGTACATGAAGTTCTCGATTTCCTTGGAATGGCCACTGTACCCCGATGAAAGACGACTGTTACTTTATTTCTCGTCATTACCTTTGATCGTACAAATCCAACTACAAGCCTCTTTAACCCTCTAGCCCCCTCACCTCCTCACCCCCTCACCTCCTCACCCCCTCACCCCCTCATTACCCCCCTTGTACGTATCCCCAGTACTCGTTTTCCGACAAAAAACGAATGTGAAACGCGCTCGTTAATCGTTTATTGTCGCAATACCAATGAATACACTTATAGGATTAAAATTATATAGGAATATGATTATTTTTATTTATTACATCATAATATTTACATAATAATATTTATCAGCAATTTATCATATAATATTTATCAGTATTTTCGGATTGATATCCTCTGTCAGTTGATAATTATCTGCGGATGACATATTTCATGACAAAAAAAAAATGTTTTCAATCATTAAAAAAAATGGGGGAATGGCAAAAATAATGTGGTTTTTTCAATGAGTAATTTCGAGCTGGATTGTTAATGGTTGTGTCAGGTTTTGAGGGGGCGTGACGGGCTGTCGCTGGCAATCGACATTAATTTCAATCTCGGTGGCCTCGTATGGAGCAAGTAATTTTTTTTTCTCCCAACAATTACATTTGACTAATCCACCGAGATCAATGTACAACGTGTGGCAATTTTTCTCGGTGTAACTTAATCGATAACTCGATGATTACTGATGTTTTATCCAATGAAATATCAATCAGTTGGGAATAATTAATGTCAAATGTGGAAGAAATATCTCGGATGCACTGCGAGGAGTGGAATGCTCTTTATGACCTAGGAAGTGCACATATTCTCTCGTTTGTGATACCAAAGAGTAGATGTAAAATGGAGGATTTATAACCTGGCAACCGGAAGAGTCTCCAGTGGATTTAACAGGTGTCCAAGTCAAACCCAACAACAATCTCCACTGATTGCATATGCATGAGGAGCCAGTGTATGCGTTACCCTCCCCCTCTTCACTTTTTATTCCCGCAATTCCCATGCATGTGATGCTAACAATTTCATCATTCTAGTAAGTCTAATTATTACTTGCATTCATCACTCATTTTTCCCAGAAAATTCACTCGTATTCCTATCCCTAAGATACATTGAAAATTCATGAAATTCCTTTAAGTAATAGAAAACGAAATTCTAAACAGTCGACTGCATTCGGAGTCTATTTTTTATACACTCAAGTTCAACAGTCGAGGATTAACATTAAATATTAATAATTAATCGAAGAAAATGATTGATCATTAAAAGAAAATCATCTTGATATTTTTGGAAAATTATTCGTCATCTTCTCGGAAATTTTCAAAGTTCATTTTTGAATGATTCAACTTTGAAAAAAATAGAGAAAGTTCGGATATTTAGAGACATTTATGGCAATTCTTTGTTCATTGTTGAGGCATGAGTAATCACGATTGATTTCGTGATTTCACCCATTCAGTCTCGTCCCACTATTTTCCAGAAAATTCTCGCGTAATTAATCATAACAACGAATGATTGAAGTATCAATAATTCATCGGCGTCGCAGAATAAATTTAATCCAATCGCTGGACATCATTACTGTTCTCTAATTGTATCATTAATCAATCGGGTTATTAGAACACTAATAATTATGAGATTATCTGGGACGCCAACGGTTTTCCAAAAATGTTGGCTTATTCGTTAATATATTCGATAAAAATATAACGGGTTGGGTTATATATGGCTGCGATGCTGATTGCTGATTGCCTTGACCCGGAATTAAATTGCCGTTAAGCGAAAAATTGTATCTAATACTGATGTTTCGTAATGGCATTTTTTTTATTACTTTTTATAGCCGATACAATTTATGATCTTTACTATTGAAATTTGCCGGTGAGATTTTCGAAGAACACCAGTAAAAACTAGACGTCGGGTCAATGTTTCATTTCGACATGAGTATTTTAGAAAGTCGGGAACTGGTAGTCGAACTAAAATTTTCCTGATTTAGGGCTGAGATTAAATTTTTGGGCAGGGAAAACCGATAAAACAAGTATCTAAATATGAGACACCAGTTC
This sequence comes from Fopius arisanus, assembly GCF_000806365.1. NCBI lineage: Eukaryota > Metazoa > Arthropoda > Insecta > Hymenoptera > Braconidae > Fopius > Fopius arisanus. The sequence goes on from NW_011887782.1 coordinate 119,111, forward strand.
CTTTCTTAAACAAAAACAAAATATAATTTCTAGAAACATTTTCTCTGTAATTTTAACAAATTATACAAAAATCCTAATTAAAAATAACTCATTAAATTACTCATTAATTGGCTCACAGTGATCTCATTGTGATTAAATTTTCTAAAGTTGCTTTCCCTGAAAAGGAAAACTCGTTTGTCAACGAAAAATATTCGCGATAATTGATGATTTAATGGCGAATCCATGGGCCTTGATTTATTCCTCCATTTAATTCCCTCCAGCAGCATCATCCTCACCAGCAGTCTGTTTCAGCGATTATATCACATAATATATCTCCCTAGAAATATATCAACTGCATACCCCTCCAGGCTTGGAATGGTATTTTAATGCAATTCGACTCATACAACGTATTCTAGGAACGCAAAGTTTGAGATGACTTACTCGAGAACTTTCTGGAAAACTTTCATATCTTACATTAATATCTCCCAAGTTATGCCCCTCCTTTTTCATCCCAAGTCATTCCATGAATTATGAATTGCACGACACTTTAATGCAATTTCACTCTTACTTATCAATTTTAAATTGAAATTCCGGAGATAGTGGAGTGATATTGCCACCTAGATTCGTCCTTTGTCATCCTGTAGAAATCGCGGACTAGATTGAAACAAGATTGTTTATTCAACGGTATATGAGAAAAGTTTAATCCGTTGGTCTAACGAAGCTAAACCGACTCATCAGTGGTGTATGATTCCAGTGCTGTAGAAATTTCATGCAGTTTCACATCGAGATTGTAATTATTCAATAGCCGCATGATTTCGTCATGCCACGTAACTTAATTGAATAATGACCGTCCACGTTTTTGCACGGTATTACGCAACGTCATAGCGGAACTCTCTGTCCGAGTTATTCGAGTTATATTTTATACGTTGGCTTGCTCCTCAAGATGGATCTTTAAACGTCCAACAGCTGGCCATTTCTTCATTATTTCCTTTCAGTCCTCTGATAAATCGCTATTTCCAATTGCACTGCAATTTCATTGAATTGCAAGAAGAAAATTCGCCGTGGAATTATTACCATCGCCTTCGGAAAATTTACATTTTGGTGAATATTTATGTACTAGAAATATATTTTATGTGTATACACATAAAACATTATTTTTTAAATTATTGTTATATTTTTATTATACAGAGAAAAATTCTGTGGAGCACTCACTTGCTAGAAATTTTTAAGAATCTTCTCGGATTTTAATTTATTTAAATTAAAATCGAGAACTTCTTTATAAAAAATTTTTAATCGAAAAAAATCAGTGGCCACTATAAATATCAAGTGCGCCATACCTCAATAATTGATAGAAACCCAAACACCGGTACTAAATATAGTAAAATTTCCCTTTTCACACTCTCCAATTTTAAATTTAAATTTCTTCCAAAAATGTAGGATAAAACATAAAAATAGAACGGTATACGACAAGAATGTCCAACAGAAAAAAAAAATCACCAGATCAATCCCTTGCATCACATACCCATCATAGTTCCACGTATCCTCGGCATTCTTGTCCCCCCAGTAATTTCAAAGTTCGTAATAGCCTTGTCCCTCTCATTCCCACCTCCCCAGCATACTCCAAAGTAATTAGCGCGTTAACGAGACACAAAACGTGGGGAGAATTGACAATGACACATTTGATCCATAACCCCCATCGAATTCTGATTGAGTCAGTAGGAAAGCCCAATCCATTCCAGAAGAATTCCGGTGACAAAGAAATATTTTATTAAAAAAATAAATCGGGGCCCGTCCAATTGGTTCACCAACAGGATCAAATTATACTTTTTAATGCGAAAAGGGACTGAACTGTTATAACGAGCTTCGATATTCGATAAAGCCTCTGTCCCTCAGGGAATTCACCTGATCATCACAACCCTTCATTGGGGTATTATAATTTTTCAACTACTAACTGTTAAAAGTTTTATTCCACCCGCGATATCTGGTCAGCTACATTTTTATTTTGCATTCCTATGTGCCTTGACCTTGTCAGTAAATGAATCTTGGGTTGAGTAAATAGGAATTACGAGTTTGTTCATGCGATAAATAATTCCTCAGCTGGTGACTTTTGTTCTGCATGAGGTCTTCTCCATCAATCGAGATCAATCTGATTCACTAACGAACCCCGGAACGCCATTCCCACAACATCCACGAGATTTAATCGATAGTGAGATCTAGATCGATCGATCTGTCGGCGATTCTTTGAGGGGAAAAATTATTCTAGATTTTTTTGGTGTGTCTTTTGGTTTATCGTGATTGATGCAAAAATCTTCGTCTTCTTGATGTCCCATTATCTCTGAATGAATTGAATGAATTTCTTTCTTTTTTTTTCTTCCAAATCCCACCAACACTAAAAATTGAACTGATATAAAAAATTGCAATGACCATAATTACGGAAGGGGTAAAAAATTCACGTGTATGTGGTGCTATCCACGCACTGATAATAACACAGTCCTCTGGTCGTGGACTCTGAAAGAGTGGAAGACTCCATGAGGCCATCGTCCGGACCTTATACTTACGTCATTATATTCCCCCAGGGATATAACGATAGCACCCCTCATTATCTCAATTCTTTTTCCTCTTATTATTATAATCTTTTAATACCACCTCCTCCCATCCAATCACTATTTTTCCTCTCTCAATTTCACTGGATTTTTAACTCAATTCTGCAAATAATATTCATTCTCCACTTTGAATCTTCAGGCGGAATGTATCATTGATGAATAAATAGTACATTGAGAATTACCGGGGAAAATAGTGCACCAACTATCACATCCAATGAGTAAAGTACTCGCTGACCTCGGTTATTACTTAACGACAACGAACCGTCATTTATTCTAATTCTCCGTCGTTAAGTGATCACCATTGACAAATAACGATTTGAGTTTTATTTCCTTTATGGTTTACTCAAATTAATTTCCGGGGGTCTTCATTCAATCTGAGGGAATTGATTGAATCTGATTGAGTTTTTTTTTGGCATCTGCTCAGTCATACTGTAAAGAAGAGAAAAATAACATTTTCATATTTTCATAATAAATTAGAAGTTGAGTTAACTTCAATTGAAATTTAATTGAAATTCATATAATAAAAAATGTTAATGATATTTAATTGAAGTGTCAAGTGAAATAATAAATTTTGAAGAAAGAATTTTTCATTAATGAATTGATTAATCTTTAATATTGAAGTGAGAATGCAATTTTCTGGAATTTTCCTGGTGAATGAAAAATTTAATGAGTTGAGATTGATACGAAATCTTTTTAATGGAAAATTAAAATGACATTGTGAGGGAAATATCTTGAAATTTCCAACAGCGTTGTTGAAGCTCGACATTTCGTGGGTAACTTGGCCCCTCTAACCAGACGTTAGTGGCATTTTCCACGGGCCAAGTGAACTAACTCGTTCGACTTAACTAGTTTGGATAACTCTCGGACCCGTTCTAAACAATCGTGGATTACAAACGTGGCTTCGTGTCCCAATTAAGCCGTTTGCTGCTCGGTAATGCTATTTCAAATGAAATTAACTGGGTTTAGGAGATTCAGTGGCCACGAGAGATAGGAAATTTTCCACAGATAATTATTATTAGACAATTCGTCGTCATGATTGTAATCGGACAATTACAAATGGATAGCGCAAGGTAGTTGATAGACTTGTCACGGGGTCAAGGTTCACTGGAGCAAGGCTGTGACGTCAATTGAAAATTATTTGAACCGAAAGAAAGCGTAGATTAAACTTAAAAAAATTCTTAATTATTCATCAACGGATTAATACGGAATTAATTCGGTTTTGAAGAATTGAATTTTCGGATTATCGTGTTCAAATAAAAATTCCCTGAATTTTTGAGGATAGGTATTAGAAAATTGAAGTGACAATTTTAGACAGAAAGAATATTTATAATAATTTTTATTGGTCCTAACGAGTGGGGGAAATTGTTCAGGCGTTAATCCTCTTAATAATCTCCCCAAATAATAATTCTCAACTGACTTATGACTCTCAATTCCCCAGCGTTATATTATTCCTCAAATCCTCCAATAAATCCAGAATTTAGTGTCACCAAAGGTAAATAAACCCCCACCAAAGCCCCTGTCCCTCCACTTTATCCCACTTCATCTACTGTCTCTCAATTTTTTATCGATGGATAATTCAATTCAACGACTGACTACCCCAGGCAGTTCAAAAATAGAACTCCAGTAACAATACAATTTGCGCAGTGGAGAAAAATAATTGCAAAAGTTTTTTATTCCACTCTAGCAAAGTTGATGAGAATTATTGCGTAAATCTGAAGCGTTTAATTAACTTTAATACCTCGTTTTCCCATGATTTTATTGTGCTCGTGTTAATAAAACTACTGAATCCGGTATTTTTCATATTCTCACTACAAATTTTTGAAACTCTTTTCGCATTTGAATTTATTTAAATTTAAATCGAGAACTTCTTTATAAAAAAATTTTAATTGAAAAAAACAAGTGATGACTATAAATATCAAGTGCGCCATACCTCAATAATTTATAGAAACCAAAACACCGTCACTAAATATATTAAAATTTCCCTTTTCACACTCTCCACTTATTAATTTCAATTTCTTCCAAAAATGCTGGATAAAACATTTTTATTCCACTCTAGCAGAGTTGATGAGAATTATTGCGTAAATCTGAATCGTTTAATTAACCTTAATACTTCGTTTTCCCATGAATTTATTGTGCCCATATTAATAAAACCACTGAATCCGGTATTTTTCATATTTTTACAGTCGCAAGACAAAAACTGTGAGTTCGATATAATTGAGATGTAAATCAATCGTCGGGCAAATGAATACGACAATTTAATTGAAAAATAGTGGAGGTAAAAATAAATTCCACACTAACGAGTGTTTTACATTGCTAACCCTATTTAGAAACACTGCTATTACGTCGTTAAAACACGATTTGTTGGATCAATAGAATGCATTTTTTTTTCTTTTACCATCACAAGTCATGTATATGCGCTGAGTCATTACGTAAGGGTATTTGAAGCATTAAAAGTTTCTCACAAGTGGAGGAAAAGGAATTTCATTATGAAGACAACAATTTGATGAAATCAGC
>NW_011887782.1:125831-128051 GCF_000806365.1 Fopius arisanus
GATGATGAAATTGAATTCCATGGTAACAAGTGAATTCCAGAATAAGTTGGTACATGAATTTTCTCCAACACAAAGTCCAATGGGGGTGGAACCATCGTAGGGGGTGATTGAGAGGGGGAGTTTGGGTGGTGGAAGGAGGAGAGGCTGGAGGGGGGTATGGGAACCGCGATGAGGGGGTGGTTGGTGGGGTAAAACCACGACACAACGGATTTAATATGGAAGCCGAGGAAATTGGATTTAAATAAATTTGAATACTTCTGAAATTAAAGCCCTCCCATGACGTTCTACGTGGAAACGTAATAACGTTGAGTTCCATCTCTCTTCCTTCCTCCCCACCATTTTCATTATTATTATTATTTTTTTTCTCCTCCACATCGTGTTCCTCATCCCCTCCCACAGCCTTCCACTTCCCCTGTCCTACTTCCTTCACAATACCTATTGGTATATAACTAGAATGAACTCGGTTTTGTACGTGGCAGTTGCAACCGTATTTTACATCCTATTCTTCCTCCATTTTTTATCGTTTATTCTCTCGACTTTTCATCACAGCACTGGTTACAACAAGATTGCTCCATGTTTTTCTACCATAATAAATATCAATTATTATTTTTCTGTGGTTGAAAATCCTCAATTCATCGACGATTATCTAAATTTTTATTTCTACCATTTCCAAAGAATCTTGAAACTAATATAAATATCTAAATATCTCCATTTGTTATTTATCTATTTAATCTATTAAAGTTGATATTTCATACAAGAAAATCTCAGTATCAAATTGTAACATAAATTTTCATGAATAACAAAATGGCAAAAGACGCTAACGACCTGCTGTCACTCGGATAAAATTATAGAATCGAAAAAAAAATCTCATCACTCAATGTCACCGGTAATTTATTTATCTCCGTCAAATGATTGCGTGTCACCCTGGCATTTAAAACGAAACATGACTAATATCTTTCTCTCCTTCATCGCCCTTTGCCACAGGCTGTTAAAAAAAATATATCCCAACACTCAAACTCCTCGTTATCTGGGCCAACGGCAATGGAATGGGTTCTATTTACCCGATCCCAGAGTTATTTCTAAAGCACACATACACACACATCCCATGGAAAATGATAAGTAAACGAGTTGTATTTAATGTTATCGTTTGAGAATCTCATGAAACATCGTTAAGTATTTTCTGTACCTATTTCTCAGCTGAAATTCTCTCCTTGTCTCATCTCTGCGGAATTCTCACTATTTGAAATGGCACAATAGAAATAGTAAACAAAACTTTTACTCCACTCACTTCCCGTATAGGGGTGCACTTCGATTAAAATATAAAATAAATCCTATTGATTTTTCGTATGACAAGCAATTAAATTTTTAGCATAATCACCCCACCCCCTCCCTCTCGCCCCTCTTTAGCCGAGACTTTCAACTAGAAATGGAAAAAAATTTAATCAACTGATGGAGGGAAAAGAGTGGGCAAAAAGTTTTGACGTGTTTACACTTGTTCTGAAGTAATCGAAATTTTTTTTCCTCCATTTTCTGTCTGAGGGGAAGAGCCCCTCATGGAGTTTACAACAGTTGTCAATCTGACAATCGGGATAATCCCTTCAAGCCCTGTCAAATCTGCTCTCCTGTCATCCCTCATATTCTTATAAAAAAGAGAAAAACATTCTCCAGAATAAATCAGTTGGATAAACAGGTACATAATTATTCCGGATGACTCGTAATGTAGAAAAAATAATCTCTTCTAATAAGTAAGTGAAAGTACAATTATTGAATCCGACGATAGATTTTCTTTCCACCATTAAAAATCCTTTGATAAATTACCGTTCATTTGATATATTCGATCTAATAGCTGGTCTAGTTAATTGTTTCGTTGATCTGATAATTATTGTTTTGGATTAATTAAATATTTCATTTCGATTTGATCCACTCTATGTACACCCTGGGGGGCCCTTTCCATTTTGTTCCCCGATCATTGATTCCAACAGAGATTTCCTCTGAAAATTACTCGTCGCATTAAATTAAATTACATTAAATCCAATCTTAACAACAAAAACAAAAACTAATTTTAAATTATGAAAATAATAATAATAATAATAATAACAACGATGATTATTCATTAATTTATAACAATGATAATTATATCATTATAATTATTTTACAAATTGAACGCAAAATGTTCAGAATTACGCGAAATAAAAAAAAAATGACAATAATAATTAGCCC
>NW_011887782.1:129871-131642 GCF_000806365.1 Fopius arisanus
CGTAGATAATTCATCGGCTTTTTTTTTATTACACATTGTTTTCACATCCCATTTTGTTGGGATTGGAAATTTTTGAATCAATGGGTAAATTACGTCAGTTGATTACGGGCTTTTCGGGGGGTTGATGGGGGGGAGGTGATTTACACCCGGTCGTAAAGGAAAAATCCAATTTCTCGAGATGAAAATTGCTGGGATGGGTTTTGGTATGAGGAAGTCTTTGAGGTTGGAAAAGGAAATGTTGGAATTTTCGATGTCAGTTCTGGAGGGTATTCATTAGCTCTGACCGCCCTTGGAACCAGGTATACACATCTGCTGCACGAACACCGGAAATTTTATACTTTTAGAATTTTTATTCTTTTCGGGGGTAATGAAATTTAAGACTGTCGTAAAGAAATTGTTTTCCACGAAATACCACGTCAGGTATTTCTCAACAATTTTGCTTGCCAACTTTTGTTTGATATTTTTTTATTCCAATTTTTATTTATATCATTTTTTCTTCATTCCACGGTATAGATTACTCGTTTATATATTTCTTCTACTTATTAGCAGTCAGGCGCTATCAGCATAATGTCAAATTACAGTTAGATTATTGATGTTTGAATGAATAACCAGTCCCATAAATTGTTTCGTCAACTTGATAATAGCAAATTAGATATTACTTCCGCAATTATTCATAGACAATTTCCAATACCGGAATATATGTCAATTCATAAATTGATATTAGTGACCGATCAATTTTTTATATTTTTAAATTTATCGAATAATTCTGAACTCTTGATGATTGATTTTTCATGTGTCTATTATCTGAATGTGTTGAAGCGACGCTAACTGCTTTCAACCATTTTCTCTCACCGTTAATTTTTATTTATCACAAAAGTAATAGTATCTTGAATCGATGATTGAATATGCAGTTAGTACTCGACAATAGTTCCCCCTTGGTTTCATTATTCACTGTCAGATTGATTTCCACCGTCAATCGCGTACGAAAGATAATGCCCCATCGCTCCATTCGTTCTAACGATCCTATTAATAACCCCTACCCTTATTCAACAATACAAAAATCCCGGGGGTTTAAATAATTAAAAGCGTTGAACTCCCAGTTTCATTAATGGCTCGTTACGGCTGACAGGAAAATTCAATTGAAAATTCCTCATCGTTATTCCAACTCGGTGAATCAATGTGCAAGGGGTAAATTTATGTATATTTTTTTTTTTGCATCGATATCTTTCGGAAAATTGAAATGCCGGCAAATTTGTGTACATTGTATCGGTGCGATTCAATGGGAGTACTCAGTAGTTCGGGTGGAGTAATACGAGTGATGCAAAAGGATCATTCAGTCGTCAATGAAACGGATAATATGAGAGTAGTCCATAAACCACTATTGAATGAGCTCATCCAATCGTACCCAATACAAAGTGCTTTTCTGTTCCACCAGTTGTGATCCTCAATTAGCGTTTATCAATCGCGGTTTAATGATTAATCTATTGATTTCAGTAATCGATGAAAAAATTAAACAGCAAGAACAATTGATAAATTGGTTTTTTCATTCCATTTTTCATACCATTTAACAATTAATTTTACTATTATTTATTTACCATTCATAATTTATTGAAAGTTTCTCCATTATCATTTAATTTACAATTGAATTATTTCCCGGCGGACGACTGGATTCTAAAATGACTGAAAATTCCAAAAATATCATGACATTAAACAAGTTTTCAAATCATAATAGATACGGTAATACGTCAATGTGTAAAAACTTGTTAAATAA
>NW_011887782.1:133502-135924 GCF_000806365.1 Fopius arisanus
TCCACCATCCCCCAACACATACAGTTGTTTTATTTTGATTTCACATTTTCCCTTTGATGTCACCCAAAAGCGGTTTTATACTTTTTAATTGCAATTAACGCGCTGAAAGACAAAATCGCTTTGATACGTCACTCGTCGACTCTTGACAAACGCCTCTCTACGTTTTCTTGGCACTAGTTTTTTTTTTTTTTTCTTCTTTTTTTTTCACTCTCATCCTCTGGAGTTTGCACGCATTAACGTGTGTTTTTTTCGTCTTTGTGTTGCACATGCGGGGGAAAAAGATTACAGGACGAGAGGGTAAATAAATAGGGGATGAAAGGGAATGTGGGAGACGCCTTTATCACCCTCTCTCCCCCTCATTCACTCCTCCCTAAGATGTTTTGGTAAATTGCTTAATTGGATATCACAAAGGCGTTATTGCACTTTTGACGTGATTTTTTTTTCTGTCACTTTATATTTGTCAATTTATTCAGGGGATTTTTTGAAAATTAACTGGGGGAAGGAAAGAGGAAATCTCGCATAGGGGACTCAGACCAATTTTAATAGAACAGAGATAATCACGATAATTTAAGTCTTGCAAATAATTCCTTTCTTTTGTGTTAAAAAAATCAATTTTATATTCCATGTTCAGTTTTTATGAGAAGTAGAAAAACTGAAGCTGTAATTAGAGAATCAATTATCATTAAGATGCATGAAAAATTCAATTAACTTTTTCGATTGAAACCAAATTCAACTCATGTATTTACAAATCCTGGAATTTATAGATATTTTTACGACATTTTCTATTGAATTTGACGAGATTTAATTTTTTGAGGGGATATGTTTTTAGTTTTGTTGAAAGGAAAGATGGAGTACAATAAGGGATAGAGATGGAATGAAAACAGGATTTTTAAAAGGTCCTCCATGTTGTCCCTCTTCTCCTTCCATATACCTGGCTTCCACGGTTGTATATAATACTATATATAACAGTCCAAAGGTACTCTCATTGTGGTGAATGCCTGCTGTTGCTTCTCAGTGGATCTAAAATTTTTTAAATCTCTCGAATCTCGATGCAACCGACGGGACCGGTATTTTAACTTTAATTTACATTTTCAGAATGATGAATACGAAATTTAATGGGCAATTATGTAATTCGAATAGAAAAGGGGAATTATTTTATTTAGCTCGATGGAATTATCGAATTATTGAATCACCATTATTCAATATTATTTTAATCCCAGGAACAAATGCATTCAGTGAAATTTACATGATAATAATAGGTCGTACGGTAGATGTAAAAATTGATTCATAATGAATATTGAAGTTTAAATAACTTCCACTCTTGCCACAAAATAATACAATTCAGGAGATTGAATGGAGAATCAAGGGACAAATATTGTCCCACCAACTTTTTTTTAATTAAAAATTTAATTGAAACCCATTGAACAGAATGAATTACTTCGTCTTTTTTTTTTCAGTTGCCATGGCAAACTTTGATTGCACAATTTTTTATAATTGAAAAAGTGATCACGATGGAAATGTAAATACATGCCAGGGTTTAGTCGCATGAATGGGACGAAAGTTTTTTTTTTACCATGGCGTAGGGGTGGGTGGGGTAGGCGGGGTGGATAATAATTGAAAGTTTGTTCAACTAAATTTCGGGTAAACCGGAGTTGTGATGAGGTCTCAGTTTTGTGTATTTAGAGTTTCGAGTCTATCTCCTGTTAAAACTCAACTCCAATCCCTTATTCCCATTTCTACCCCTTTGTTATACCATCTATCCCCCGAAAATATAATAATGATTAATATTCCACATGTCCCACCTTTTCATTTCTATTTTTCCTCATTAAAATATCATTTTCATTCATTACACAAAATTCATTTAATTTTAATTCGATTACAAAAATGACAAAAATTGAGAAAACTTTTTTTTTATTCCACAAATTATTTTGCAGTCTCAAAAGTTTTATTATAATATGAAAAATAATGAAGAATCGTTGTTATTCGCTGGATTATTTAGTCACTTTTTTTTTCTGTAGTCATGCTAGGGGTCATTAATTCAGATAATATTGTTGGACCCTTTATATTCATTCATGATCAGTTTTCATCCGTTATAGAATTTATTCAGTCGTCCATTGATTCTCAGAAATCCTTAATGATTGACCCACCCCTCGGATGACTTGCATCAATTATTATTTTTCTTTCGTCCATCTTTTCACTATTTTTCAATTCTCAAAAACGACAGATGGTTATGAAATTTGTACAGGTGTGCGATCTCGAGTGTTTTTTCTCTTACAGTCCTCGAAATATTTTTAATCTATCATTGGCAGAATGATGGAAAAAGAACAGTCGATTGTTATCTCTTCGTATAATTAAAATTGATAATTTTATTATCATGAATAAATATTTAAATTGTAACGCGCATTGACGAAGAATAGTCTAA
>NW_011887782.1:137669-139082 GCF_000806365.1 Fopius arisanus
AGTCGGAATTTTTCCGGAAATTGATTAATCGAATTATTGAAAGTAATTCATCAATTGATTAATCGTTATTCGTTTAAATTTCGTCTTTATTTCGCGTTTAGAAAAAAATTCCGGAGAGGAAGTAATTTTCGTCATTTTAATTAACCAGCGCGAAATTATTTTGAGACGAGAATCTGAATGGGAATTTTATGCAAAGATTTCAGCCATTTTGTCCCGATGATATATTTACTCGTCAAGAAATACCCCCCTCATTTCTCCTATTAATATTTATTTCTGGGAGAGTGAAATTAAAACGGAAAGTTTGATACTCATGTGCGAGTGGTGAAAAAATAAATCATCTCTCGTGCAACCTATATATCAAAACCCGTGAACCGGAAGCCTGAGTCAACTGAATTTCTAATTATATTCTTGGTACTTTCACATTTCACTTTTCGCACAAGTGAGCACAAGTTCATGTGTCCAACCGATAATCGTTGAGTTGTCCCTGAAAAAAAATAAAATAATCAAAGCGAAGTAAAACTAGGAAGAAGGAAATATCTTTATCATTTTTCAGTGAACGCAAATCCCCGTTTTATCTCCATTTTTTTTCTTTTTGGGGGGACCTGTTTTATGGTAGTCCTCAATCGAGAGGGGCTTAAGGCTATTTCGATACTATTTTATCCGGTGTCTATGGTAATAGAACCTCGTAAACCCACGAAATAGGGATAAGTGAAATGAGAAATCCGGGGCGCACATGAAATACGAAATTCCCACCGAATATTATCTTGACCCGTACGTAAGTCTCGTTATCTACCTCCATAATTCTTGGAAATCTAATCAATTCGACGTACCCCGAGAGCATCAGGCCGTATCTATATGCAGGATAACTAAAAAGTTACTCCGAAATCCCGGAATTTCATAAAAAATCGAGATAACCCAGATATTAATTAAAAATCAACGTAAAACTTGTACCATCCGAAAAAAAATTGATTAGAAATTCATTCCTCTTTATCAATTATACCGTTTTAAAAATGGAAAATTCCAAATATACAGACAATTCCTATTTTTACTGAGAAATAAAAATCTGTAACGAACTTTACGGATTTTTCCTACGAAAAAAAAATCGTTGTGTTATTATTACTTTATTTACAGCTCATTAATTATTATTACTTAATTATATTATCATGTAATTAATTAAGTGATTCAATTATGTATCTCAACTATTTCTCACCTAACAATGGAGATTTTTTTGAAATAATTGATTTAAAAAATTTGAATTTCGGATTATATTCCAGCTTTCAGGAATTTAATTACTCAAAACCAAGTACTCTTTTTTCTGCGCTGTAAAATGTAATAACTTATGTCAATCCTTCTATTCTTACGATAATTAACGACATATAATACATCTCGTTTCATTCTGTTCCTTTCTGCACT
>NW_011887782.1:141697-144847 GCF_000806365.1 Fopius arisanus
GTACTTTACGAAAAAATGACAAACGACAAATTAATGTAATTAAGGTAATTAAGGTGTTATTAATGAAATTTAAAACCGGTGTGTTATTGTCAAGCGTTTCTCAGAAATTTATAAAAAACTTGAAAAATGAGAAAATGTGAAGTTAAGAAAATTGTAAAATAGTAATTAAAAACGTTGACATGTCATTTCCGCCTTGAAAAAAAATCCCATGGATATTCAGATGTAAAAAAATCACGAACCGTGACTGACGAACAACAATTCCAATCCTAATTACCTCTGTTGATTAAACAAATTTACAAAGTGAAAATGAATAATCACAAATCCATGCACAGTAGGCAGACACGGGTGAAAGTACTCGACGATGAGTTTGCAAATGTCGAGTCACGTCTACTTGATTTCAAATCTATAACTCCTAATCTCGTTATAATTAATGAAACGACGGATAATGAGTGAAAGTACCACGATAGATGCACAGCGCATTCTTTACTCATCAGCTCAATGAAATATTGATGATATATTGAAAATAATTCGTCCATTATTTATCGTTGTTTATTGCGCCATTATCCAACGTCTCATTACTTTCTATCTATATTTTCTATTCGATTGATTAATAACGATTGAGTGGGGATCGATTTTTTCCGCAAAAGGGGAAATTCTCTTCGGGAGAATCAATTAATCCGTCCGTGGCCGCATTATTCCGGTTATTACATCAACAATCGAGCGTTCGAGAAGATATTAACTACTGACATAAAGCGGAAAATCAGTCCACTCATTTTTTATCCTTTTTTTCTCTTCTACGAATTATGATTACTTGCGTCATCCTTAATTGTCATGCGGTCACCGCGATGAGATGATTTTTCTCAAAATCCGGGAATGCATTTAATCATTTAATATTTTTATACTCTTCCTCATTTGCATTATCCACTGATAAAAATCATAAATATCAAACAATTTTCTCAATTTCAAATCGACCTGATTTTCATATTATTAATTTTCCATCCGTGATATCAATTTTCCCATCTAATTAAAACCAATCGATTAAACCTAAAACAACAAATTCCACTAGTGAAACGCGAATTTCCCCACAATCTCCGTAATTACCCAGAGCTATCATCTGTTCATGACCTTAAATTTCCCTAGCTTTCCAGCCCCCTCCCCCTATCCCCCTCCAACCCCTACAAAATAAAAATGAAAAATAACTAAAAGCTGAGAATCTAATTGCGCTTATCTCCCCATTGAATTCAATCTCAAATGAATTACGAGGGGTGGTGGGTGGGAATAGGGGGTGATGAAGAATGAGCGGGGAAGGGGAAGAGGAAGGAGGGGAGAGGAAAATGATGAATTGTGCAAAAATGTTGAACTCGGGGGGGGGGATTCACTTGACACGCAACATTATCATTGATTTCCTGCCTCATTATACACGAGAAGTACATGACTTTATCTTATGACAGGGGTTTATTATTAGCTGAATAATTAAGGAATTAATTGAATTCACATGGGGAATGGGTTTTATCTCCCTTGCTTCCTGTGTCCCGTACGTTAAACCGGAATATACTTGCACTCCTCCCACCCCTCACCACCCACCACCTCCTTTGAGGGGGAAAAGAGGGGGGCACTCACGGTGGTACACCTTACAGAGGTTTCAAAGAGTGTTTGTACGTCATTTTAAAATGGCCGGTTAACGCGACTAACCCGTCGTTAACTCTCCCGTTAATCGCTGGCCCGTACTTTCTGAGGGTCTCAACTCTGTAATTTATGATAATCGCAAATCGATAACTCTTCGCCTGTGCAATCTACATCCTCGATCTTAGCCTCCAGTCAAATAAGTCTCTCAAACAATTTTTTATTCGTTTTTATTTATTTTTTTTTTGTTGGTTGGGGAGTTTTTGCATTTTTTGGGGGGTATCTGGATTCATCCGTGGTTTCTTTTTTTCGGGGGCGGGGAGGGGAGCAATTATTTTTTGGGGCAGACTGTTCGGGATCTTGATAGGATTTTTTTTTTATTGATTTTTCTTTGACCCTTTTTTTTCAAAGTTGCTAATTTGAGGGATTTAAGCTTTTTAGTTTTGATTCAATTATTCATTTGTTTTATTTATTTAGTATTTTATTTTATTCATGGGTGATTGGAGTGAATTAAATCTATGAATCGTTTTGTTAAATGTTTGTTCGAGGATTTAATGGTTTTCGAATTAACAAATACTCTATATGTACGGTTAAAGCTGCTAAGTAATAAAATTTCAACGAAAATTGTTGCAAATTACAGATTAAATTTGTTTTTCATATTCTCAATTTTTAATAGTACTTTACGAATTTTATCTATACATTTTGAAAAGCACGTCCAATCAGTTCACACTATTGATAATTTATCTATTTTTCGTTGGGCGATTGCCTCAAAGTTATTGGCAAAAAGAATATAAATAATTTAATGATATACTTGACTGGCAATTTTTTTCCCCTAGTGTTTACAAAATAAGTATTAGGAACGGCTGAACTTTCACTCCACCACAAACACTAAATCGATTTAAATTTCCTCAGCGGATTTAATGATACGTTGAGTTAATAACAATTTTTTTTACTCATTGTTTCCATTATTTTGTTGAGATAATATGGGGGGAGGGGAGGGAGGAAGATTGAGTGTCGGGGTAAAATTGTGTTTATTACCCGCAATGCCTCTTACTTTTTCCTGGGATAATTTTTAACTCATTTTTTTTATTTTCCACGATGACTTTCACTCGACAACAATGTTTTTTCTCCAGTGCTATTAATTTTCATTCCCCGTATGTGTTAAACGTGTAATTTTCACGTTGAAAGCATGGGTAATGAGCTCTGACAGAGGAATAAAACATCATGCGATGAAAAATATTATTCAATAGAAAAATTCATTGCACGGTCGAATTTTTTTTAATCGTGGAAAATTTAGTGGCTATTTTCATGAAAGTGATAGCGGACTTGATGAATAAATGGATATAATTTTCCAATTTTTAATTAAAATTCAAGGAAATTTGGGAGTTTTCCTGATTTTACATTATTTTCGTGGAATAATTGAATATTAAAAATCAATCATTTCTGATTTCCGCATTATGACATTTTTTATCCTTGAATTTCCCGGAATTTCAGTGAAAATTAAACCCATTTTTTTTATTATAACAT
>NW_011887782.1:145072-154589 GCF_000806365.1 Fopius arisanus
ACTTTCCAATGTCTCGTCGTTTTCATTTACATACGTTTCATTACGTTTTCATTTTTAAAATGTAATGGTGATTTCGCGTGCGTTAATTGGCGCTCTCGTAAATTCAATCCGTGAATTGTTTATTCAGGGGATAAATTGCACTTTTCCCTACCAATAGAAGACTAACATTAGCAGTGACCCAAATTTTCACGAGACAGACAAGACCGAATGGTGAACTGCATCTGCCCTTTACATTCCCCATAGAAATTGAACACATCTTCATTTAATATTCATTTGCCATGGGATTTAGTTATTTCCACGGGTCCTGAATAAATTGATAGGGTGGAGATTTAATCCCGTCGATGAGAATTCATTCATCGGAGTAATGGGAATTAGATTGGCGAGGGAAGATTAGATTGGAATTGTACGGATTATTGCCAGACGTGAGTGCAGAAAATAATTGAGAATTTTTCATTTTTTTTTTAAATTCAATTTTTATCAACGAAAAAAAATTAATCGTCTCACTCCTGACGACCCCTTTCTGCATTATCTCTGAAAATAATTTATTTATATAATTCAACATTATTTAATTCAAATATCTGATTTTTCAATGGCAATATTTACTGGACATTTTTGAAATTTGAAATTAAGAGAAACATTAACCGTCGCCATTGTGTAATTTCCAGAAAAATGGAAATAACATATTTAAAGTGCACATGTAATATTTATATCTCTCCAGTGCCCATATATACCCTCACGTCTTCTTCGGGGGATTCATATTAGCGAACACCTGGTGGCTTATTTCTCAGCTGTAGAATTTATTGGACAGCTACTTAGCAACGATTTATCCTCGTAGAAGAGCACAAAATGCAAAACTGGGGAGGGGATGAAAAAAATATAACCTTGAGATTTAAAATCTTTAGTGAGAAAAAATGGTGAATAGAGCTTTGGAGAATTTTCCACCCTGTGGTATTCATCTTATTTTATGTACACACACAGTGTTGAATATACGTAAAACATCGTGGGCAACAAATCACCCTGGCTTTATTGCTAGTTTAACTTTGTAGCAATTTATCCCCATAAAGATTTAAATTACCAGAAGGAACTGGAGCTGGAGTCGTGAAAGAGACGTTCCCTGGATTTTCAGATATTTCATCTTTTTCAAATTACTGGATTTTACGAGCCTCAAAGAGCTTTACCCATCTGGTATGTCGACGGTTAATATAACATCCTTCTGGTGTACTTCATTCATTGCGATGTATTTAATCACTCAATGTATGAATTCATTTGCTGTCACGCAATATCATTTACCCCTCCGCACCCAGGCTGTTGAAAATTTATAGTTTAATTAGAAAATTCACTGGTGGGTTTATTCAATAATTTATATTTCATTCCACTCACAATTCAATTGCATCTGACATTTTATTTTCATAATTAATCTGGAAATTCATGATGTCATTAAAAAACAATTTCCATTCAATATAAAAAATACTTTCTCAAATTGTCATGATAAATGAAAAATTAGTGATTATTTGATTGAATTCAAAATTGAAAAATTTCTAATTGAATTCAAACTCATGGAAGTGAAAATTTAAATACTGGAAATAAATAAAAATTTTTTCATGAAAGTAGAGACACAAAAATGAAGTTCGCCCGAGTCGAAATATCTCGAAACGCGTAGGACGTATTCCCATTGGTCAACTCGAACCGCCAATTTCAAATTCGGCGCACGACCTGCGCAGTAGATCTCATAAAAGAAAATACCGGAAGTGAAGGTTAAAAATCAGTCGGAGTGAAATTATCGTCCGAAAAATTTGTTGACTCTCCATCAAATGTCAGAGGCGAAAAAAAAAATGGGAAAAATCAGGATAACGCGTACGTGGCGTGTTAACACCCTGAGGAAAATCTGGGAATCCATAAATATCGATTAAACCTTCTTCTGGAGTGAGACCTA
This sequence comes from Fopius arisanus, assembly GCF_000806365.1. Classification (NCBI taxonomy): domain Eukaryota; kingdom Metazoa; phylum Arthropoda; class Insecta; order Hymenoptera; family Braconidae; genus Fopius; species Fopius arisanus. The sequence goes on from NW_011887782.1 coordinate 147,006, forward strand.
TCCAGAGAAGTTGTCGCGAGTTCTCCATTGACTGAAGTACCGTGTAAACTCTCCTCTTACAAGAATTTCCCACACGCGATTGGCATTACAACGTATATTGAACTTTCACACCATTCAGCATGCCAGCAAATTCAAACGTTCACTTGTAAATTCGATTTGGAATGTCGCATAAATTTATGGAGAATATTATTTATGATAATCTTCATGTGGATCGCTCCAGGGAATTTACATGGACATGAGGATTATTTAACGTTGAATTTTCAGTGAATGTGGTGATCGGTTCAAGGGGCTGTGGGAAGTCATGGAATGTTTATAGGAATTTAATTATCCCGTTGCAGTCTTATGGACTTTTATCTGCTTGTTACAACTTTATCTTGTCAGGTTTCTCTTATAAACATATTTGACACCCTTTTAGTCACCATTCACGTTTTCTTGGAAAATTTTTCCAACTTTCCCGACGATCTCACTAACTCCATTAAAAAATCCAATAAATTAATTTTAATATAAAGAAAAAATTCCACCGAATATTCAAAAAATACCAAGACTACATTATCTTAATAATTTAAATAATTACATCCAGCAATAAATAAATAGTGAATTAACTCAGCTTAAAATGATAAATTGCAGCGATCATTCCCAAAATGTCAATTACATCCACTTGAAAAATCAGATATAATTCTCCCCCCGGTCATAATCCCATAATTACCTGAATAATGATATCACGCAATGACGGAGAATTGTTCGCCATAAATATTGCAATATTCTTTTTTTACTCTCACCGTGAATATAGGCATGTGATTTGGTTTAACCACGCCCCACGGTAATTCAACCAGAACGAATCTGTAAACCATCATTGTCGAGTGTAATACCAGTGATTACACCCCCCCTCCCTTCCCCCCCAAAAAAAAGAAATAAAAATCAATTTTTATCCGTACAATAATGCACAACCGATGCCATCCCCCCTCCCCAAATTTCCATTGCGCAATCGATTTTTTAATCAATCGGTTCAAGTACATCATATTTGTCGCAAATTCTCGATTCACTATTCTCTCTCGATGACTTCCGATTGAGCCATCCAATCCCCTGTTCGATTGTCCGGGAAACAATTCTCCACTTTTCAACCTTTTCAATTCGTCTCTATCTCTCGATTTCTCGCCATCGATCGATTATTCTGCTGCACACGATTTCTGATGCGAGGCCAAATGAAAGGCCGCATCGATTCGATAACTCGATCACCAGTTATTGCCAATGCATAATTTCATTTACCGGTTTAATCGCATTTTTTTTTTACTCAATCCTCTTTTTTATTTCCATCGAATTCAATCGAATTATAAATATTAATACCAATATAATTAGAATGTCCATATTAATTCATATTCATATTATTTAAATATTAATGCATTTATGCCAATGAAATGTGGCGATAACTAATAAATCAATAGAATCAATTAAAAAAAAATCAAATAATTTGATACAAACAACAAATAAAAATGCAATTGTTCAAATAATTTATAAAAATATAATCATAAAATCAGAAATGATTTTTTGGGATTTTTCAGAATTATTTCTATTTTTATTGTTTATTATCGTACAGTTGATAATCATTGATAAATAATAATTCCCATAAATTTTCTATCGGTCTCATTATTCGGAGTTGTATTACTGGTCACAATGACTATCTGTTTTCCCTCAATTTACCCTACTTACTCCAGAATCGCCTAGTCATCCATAAAATTAACAACTCGGTCCCCTGACATTCATCAAACTCATTATTTATAAATCTCCTCCTTCAAATTCTGATGTGCATGCACAGTATTTTCTCGTTTCATTCTGGCTTATCAGTAAACTCAAACAATGTTGAGTCATCGGTCTGTTTTGTTTTCTTTTTTTTGTTGGACTTGTTTTCCCCTTGAGATATGTTATCATCGCTCGGATGTTATAAGGTACCATTCGAAAAATATTCCAGGTACAATATGCGTCGTAATTTATCTCATAATCATCAATAATACTAATAAATAATTTTCACTCAAAACAATTATTTCTTCTGTTTTCCTTCCCCCATTCTATTTTTTTTTTATTGTCATGCATTTTGCAGTAATAAATTCGCGGAAAAATCGCGCACGCGAGTTTAACTCCCGAGTAAAATCCGAATCCCTGAAAAAACATCCCCGGAAAAAATATCCCCGGAAAAAATATCCCGGAAAAAATATCCCCGGAAAAATTATCGCCAAGAAAAATTCTAATATTTAATTCTTGATAATAAATATTTAAAAATCCTAATTTTAATAATTTACAAAATGCATTTTAGAAAAAAATTTCTTTATTTATTATGACATATAAAAGAGTTAAGGGTTCGATTCCCCATGAAATTAAAATCATTTTTTCTTTTCTCAAATTTTCATTTAATGTGGTATGTGGGGAGTGGGAGGGGGCTTCGCCGGGCCTCCGGGGATATTTTTTCCGGGGATATTTTTTCCGAGGATATTTTTTCCGGGGATATTTTTTCCGGGATTTTTTTTCCGGGGATATTTTTTCCGCCACCCGTAAAATCCATTCGAGATTGAATTTTAATCGCTCGGGTACATTCGTCTCGATTAAATCAACCACTCGATCACATTAATTATTATTTGATGTATTACAACTCGCGATGTTTCAAGTCTTATCATCGTTTCATTATTACTCTAGTTATGGTATTTAGACCGTAGAAAGCGTAACTGTATGGTGTGGAGGTACATAAATCCATTGGCGTGAGAAACTCGGAGGTTGAAACAAAGTTGAAAAAAAGAAAATACTGGGGAATCGGCGGATGCAAGACTCATTGCGAAACGAGAATCCAGTCGAGTCGATCTCGATCTAGAATTATTAAATCATTCAACGAGCACTCGACGTAACAAGATCGGATTGCAAAAGATCCGAAGAATCGGAAAAAATATTGTTAGTTGTGGATACGTCTGGACTAACTTTCCATTCTCACGTGATTCCCATTTAATTCAATTCATTCCGCAAGTCATAATCAATCAATTCCTCAATATTTTCAAATGCATCATTAGTCGAAAATTAATGGAAATTTACGGTACGTTTCTTGGAAATTTCAGGATCTTTTTAGATTAGAATTTTACCGAAATTTTCCATTAACGTTCGATAAGAATCAATGAAAACTGTCAATTTTCTGGAATTATCCCATGAAAATATAAATCCGTAAAGTTCAGATTAATGTATTAATAAAGTTTGTTAATTAATCAATGAAGTCCTATTTTTGAATTTTCTGTAAATTTTTCCGAATGGAACATTCGGATATAATTGATTTTTTTTCACGGATGCCCCAATTTTTTATTCAAGTCGAACCTTCTCTTATCGCAATCGATATTGAGCCCTTGTCGTATCACATTGCGACAACTCGACCACTGAACTAGTGAAAACTGACTCACGCGATAACGCCTTATCACAAGAGGCAATTTAAATACGAAATTGAAAAAAAAAATCGTACACATTCAATTGAGTTTCTTTTGCTCCAAAAAACAACTCTTATTTCAATTTTCATTACCCTACAATCTAAAAATGATTTCCAATAATAAAAAATCGATAATTGTTTGAAATAAAAAAAAGGTGGGAAAAGATGAAGTATCAATGCAATAATAAATTAAATACTTTCAATCATTAGTTACATTAAAGAAAGGGGGAAAGCGTAAGAGTGATAAAATAAATAAATTAGCGAGAACTGATTATGAATAATAATTATAAATAATGGGAATGTGTTAAGTGAGAGAATGAATGGAGAGGAAAAATGTGTTCGGTGGGAGGAGAGTGAAAACACTCGAGGAATTTTAAAGAATCTCCACAAATGCACAGGTGGCAGTTTAAAAAATGTGGGCGAGGCCCCAAGGGGATAAAAGCAGCCCAACCCGGGATTACAATAGGGGTAAAAAAATCTCAAAAAATAAATGGGAATTTTTGTGTTAAAATTCGAGGTGCACCGACCCCTTTCCAGGTCAGTAGATCCTCTTACAAGAGTATACAACAAAAAAAAAAGGACCTGCGTTTTCTTCCCTCTTGGAATTTTTATCCCTCAACCAGTTTTCCCAGAAAAATTGAGAAGTGGTTCGAACATTATTTTATCAATCGCTAATGAAATTTAATTTACAAGTGAACACCTGGTAGACACATGCGTGTCATGTAGAGTTAATTAAATTCTTGTAGAGTCGACCATTTGCGTGTTGAATTAACGAATTATATTTATTCCCTCTTTCCGTTCGAGAAAACGTTTCTAAAGAATTACAAGGATTCGATTTAATTAGAGCATTAATAATTCTTTACCTATTGATACATTAATGTATTAATTTGGTAATTTATTGGTGGGAAAAGAAAAATCTTTATTAATAAAATTGATAATTTAGTTGAAAAAAAAGTAGCATTTTTTCGAATCCAGTGTTTTCCCGATTTCTCGAAATTGAAGGAAGATAATGAGATTTTCATAACCACCTTTTTTCTACCTCTCATCTTCTTCTACAAAAAATGTCTATACAAAAAAATCGCTATACTCCTCCAATTCCGAGATATTGGCAAAAAACTGGTCTCGAAAAAACTTCACTTATTCAAATTTACCCCTTCGCTGCCGAATCATTTGTTCTAGGATAAAAAATAAAATACCAGATGACTAGTTATTTAAATAATGACAAAATTACATGACGTCAGCGATAATAAATTAATTCTGGATCCTCCAAAGGCGAATAAAATAAGCAAAAGCAATCATAAATTCGCGTAATGATTTCTGAATTATCGAATAGAAATAACGGATAACATCCATAAACACAATTTCATTCCGTTTTTTATTTTCATATCGTGTACCAACAATCGCCAATGCCTGGTGATCGTTAAATTTGATGTTCCATTATGTAAAAGCAATATCCCCTGTTTGAAATTCTTTGAATCTGCTATTAGCATACATTGAAGAACTTTTCAATCTACAATAACATGCGGCCACCGTTGAATTCTCTTCCCATTATACATTCGCCACTATCAACTTTATCTTATAACACACGTGAATAAACTCGAGATTATAATTGTGATAAGTTTAAATGAGAGACGATAAACGTAAATTCGGTGTTTTAATCAATTCCATGCGTCATCTATCGAGTGGTTGAAAAAAATTATTCCCGTCATGATTCATTTGCTTGCGAAAAATTTTATCAAAAGATTATTTCTGGGATTGAGTTGTCCAATAAAAATGGAAAGAGTAAATGGATGATATGAGTCTTTGGCACAATTAAGTGGAACTTTTACACTGCATTAATCTGGAAGATTATTAATTAATCCGAATAAACAAGCGAAATGGAAATTCTCCTTTGAGACTGGAGCAGAGGGAAAAATATATATTAATTTTATCCTCGAATTTTTCATTCGCGTTTCAAATTATTTCTGTTTACCTTCAATATTGCTTTTCCAGATAGGGGAAATGTCGAGGCAATCTCATTTTTCAGGGGAATGAGGAGAAAGATTGGAGTTTAAAGAGTCGAGGAAGAAAAGCGGGTGAAGCAACAAAAAAATCGCTGATGATGCGGTTCCTCTACTATTTTTCTCTTATATTTTTTTATAAAATACTTCATCTCCTTATCAACCCTCCCGCAGCTGCCATTTCATATAATAATTTTTGATTATAAATTATTCGATGATTGATTGGTTCCTAATCCCCAATATTCCAATTAATTATTTTCCCCCAAAACTACAAATTCATCAATTAATCTAATTACTTGCAATTCCTCAAATTTATTAACTACAAACAAATCCATATATTTCACTAATTTCTTATAAATTTCGTCATCAGAAATTAATTAATTAACCAAATGAACTTTTAAAATTGATTACTTTTTCCTCTACGATCGCGACAGAAAAACTAAAATATTTACAATGAAAAATCGAATAAAAATAATCATAGATTGCCAAACTTAAATAAACAATAACAATAATAGTAATCACAAAAAATAAAATGAAAAATTGATATTGACTTTTAAAAATCGGGCGCCCAATAGAATTATTTTGCCAATGAGAATTTTGTGGTCATTTGTAAATTTTTAGTGGTAACAACAATTCCATGCATTCAACCTGCAATCGCATCATACGTGTACTTCCACCTGAGGAAAACTCGTCGCATAATGGTGTCTCCGGTGTCTCCGGTGGGACGCCGTAACGAATCCAAACCCACCATGAATTACCGCAATTACGCACAAATTACCGAGTCTATCTCTATTATGTTCCGCCGGTGGCCGAGGACGACTATTACTTTCATTTCTCTTCGCTCATTTTTTTTACTCTCATTCCCTGGTATTTCTTTATTTTCGCCGAGGAGGCCAGACCAATTCTCCATCTTTTTTTTTAACTACCCTCATTGTATTTTTATTTTTTATTGCAGTCTGACTCTCGTTCATGGTCTTACCATGACCTTGGTCATGGTCACGGGGAAAATCAGACTGACATGCGGTTTCTATTTATTCATAGATCATACATTTCTTCAGGAATTTCTCACATTTTTTTTTACAACAGACTCAATCGTATTTTGGACTCAATTATTCATTTTCCGGATTTTCCCAATTTTTAATCAACAATAATATAACAATACTTTTGGGACTGGAATTTTGGATCTCTAATTTTATGGTGAAAATTTCCGCAACTTCCACAGATCTAATCATAAATTTCATGAGAAATTTCTCTGCGTGAAATTATTTCCCGGGATATCTCTCGTTTCTCGTGAATATTCGATGATTTCTCTAATTGTTATTAATTTATTATTGTTACAGAGGAGCGACAACCTCGACTTGTCACTGAGTGTACCTCAGCATCACCAGAACACGTACCACCACGACGGGGGCTACAACATGGGTGATCAAGTGAGTTCTATTAATTATTCTAATTATTGATTAATCAGTGAAACACTATCGATTACCAATAATTAATCATTCATTATTCAAGTGTATCGTCTTACCGTGAATTTTTCGGTGGGGAAATCTCCCAGAGTCTAATGACTCGACTGAAAAAAAATCTTGACCCCCCGAATTTAATTCCAAACACCTATTTTTTAAATTACGTTGCAATATCTGTAGATGTGCTTCACATTCACGAGATGCAACAACAGTTAGATGGAATTAACTCTGGTAATTAGGTCATACCAATTAAAGACGAGAAAATGCCCGACAATGTAATCAGAATCGCCTCGTTCTCTTTTTCTCATCCCCTGGCTGATTGAATTATAACAATCCGTTGTTTATGCATAAATAATTATTTTCACTTCAAATTTTTGCATTTTGTCACTATTCGATGGCATCAGCAAATGCCACTTGCAAACAAAATCATAAAAGTGCAGAAAAAACGCGGGGAAATTATGAAATTATGAAATTATGAACATACACGGAGAGAAAAATCTATGAATTTTTATATTGTGATTCCGATAAAAATTACTGTGCTGCCTTACAATCTAGGTCTAAACTGCAGGCCTGAGAAAAATTACTATGCCATGCAGTAACATTTCTTCATCGACCGAGGAAAACTTCGTTATCGGCCAAATAAAAATTCATAGTCGTCGCAACAGTTACC
>NW_011887782.1:154634-216191 GCF_000806365.1 Fopius arisanus
AAAAATTAAAAGAGAGCACAATAAAAAATACCGATCTGGATAGGAATTTTTGAAGGATTTCTATCAGTTTTTCTTTCAAACTCAAACAAAAAATGATAGACCTTCAAATTTTATAGTGCTGTTTAGTAAATTTTATGGAGCCACACATGATTAATTACGGAGTGTATAAGAAAATTTGACATATTGATAGTATTTTTTATTTGTGAATCAAAGAATTTCTGGTATTCTAGCATTTTGCACCACGATTGTAATGCTCGGCACAGTAATTTTTCTTGGACTTTCCTTTCCGTGTACGAAATAATACGAAATTTCGTGATTCATTAGATAAAGACAAAAAACAAAAATGGTACATTTTTGCAGATTAATCCTATCGATAATTTTCAAAAAAAAAAATTAAAAACGTAAATTTCTGTCAAAATGGTGTGGAATATCTTTATAATGCTCTCTTTATATGTCTATTACCCCCTCGAGATTTATATCGGTACAGAGTTAATTTATAACACCGAAAAACATCACATCTGAAGACCTCTATTCATTTGCCCCGGGTTTATTTCAGAGGCAATGCCTCTTCCTGTCTCAAGTATCTTCAATACACAAAACAATCTCGGGGAGACTACGGGGAAAAGATATTGCAGTTGCAAAAATTGGATGAGTGGAAGAAAAAAAATGGCAAAAAAGGGAATTCTAAAACATGAAACAAGCTATTCCCTCGATCGTTTCTCACTCCTTTCAACTTTTTATTCATTTTTATTTATGAGACAAATGTGGACAACACTAATTGCTTGTGGGATTCAAGGGGAGGAGGAATAAAAATAATTGAACATTCTGTTAATAATTAGATAACGGATACAATTCAATGCAATTTTTCTTTAAATCTTAATTGCACTGTATTTAATTACATAATTTATAATTCATGATTTTGTAAAAAATATTTTATCTTGCAATTGATAAAAATTTTCAGAAATATTGAACCATAAAATCGAATCGAAAGAATAAATTGTTTAAAGTGAGAATTAATGAGAAATTCAATGAAAAAAAAAATGATAATCCCGACATTTTTAAAGAAATCCTGTCCACTTCTTGACAGAATCGTTAATTACCTTGACATTTTCCTCTTCATCATCCAGTAAACATCTGCATTGTGTACAGATATCGTTTGAACACACATAAACCTGTTTACCAAGGTTATGTAACCACTGGGCACATAACTCCACCCTCCACAAATGTTTAATCATCTTCATCATGAAATAATTATTCAATTCAAAAACGAATTTCAATCTTAATCGACCCCAACAGAATAATATCCTCAACGAACAGCCCAAGAATTGATTGACGGTTGAAAAATGAAGACCCGCATTAAACTATCATTAAGAAGTCCATAATTATGAACCTCTGGAGTTTTATAACTCCAGACTCTTAATAGCTACGTAAATACCAGCAGTACAGTGTTAGTAATAAAATGTGAATAAATGTCTTTACCGTCTTCATTCACGGCTTACGAGGTTGAAATATTTTCAACCCTGAAAATTAGTTCTGGAACGAATGCTCATCAGTCATCCTGGGGTTGAGAATCGCGTTTTATTGTCCTGAAATTTTTAAACTCAAGACCATAAATCAATGATAGCATCTATCCATCAGAATTCATGTGAATTTATTCCAACGAATTTATTCAAACAATTCCCCCGTTCTCTTCAATTTCAACAATCAATTCATAATCTTTAATCCATAATAATTTAATACAAGATTAATTACCACTTAATTTCCATAAAAATACTTGTCTCAAGTAAATAAATCCTGGAGCTAAAAGTAATTGTCTTTTTTAATGGAATAATGACATCGAAAAGCTGAAATATTTTCGACTCAATTATTCATTTTCCGGATTTTTCCAATTTTCAATCAACAATAATATAACAATACTTTTGGGACTGGAGTTTTGGACCTCTGATTTTGTGTTGAAAATTTCCGCAACTTCCACAGATCTAATCATAAATTTCATGAGAAATTTTTCTGCGTGAAATTATTTCCCAGGATATCTCTCGTTTCTCAGGAGCTAAAAATAATTGTCTTTCTTAATGGAATAATGACATCGAAAAGCTGAAATATTTGGGTAGTTAATTTGGTGGAGTTAATGAGCTGCTTGAAAAATAAAATTTCACTCATCCTTAATCTCCTCTTTCCCGTCAATTAATCCCCTAAATGAAATAAATAAATTACAATCCTTAATACCCCCCATCAGCAAAAAGCCCATTACTAACTGTCTCCCCCAATTTTCTCCTGGCATTTATTTTCCAAGCATTTCAAAGACATCCCCTTGCCAATTCCTTTTATCATTTCATGAAGACCCTGGGAAAATAATCGAAAGAAACGGCTGGAAGAGAAGTAAGATAATCCCCGATCGAATAAGCTCGATAGATTGGATATTATATAGTACATTATATATTATATTCAGAGGGGTAAAAGGCCTTTCATCTGGGAAAAGGGAAACGAGGCGATAAAGATGGCTCGTCATGGAATGAGTTATCTCTGTATGAATTACTGAAAATCCTCAAAGAGAAATAATTACCCTCGCATCCAAGGATAAACATCAATTGTCCCTTCAGATAAAATCATGGGAATTAATTATCCCTGTGCAATTGGATCGCTATTGCGTTTGAATTTCAACTCGTATCAATGAATTTAATCTTTCAAATGCCATTGCGTATTCGTTTATCAGCTCTGAGCCCGTTATTCACCATTCTTTCATTTTAATGCGCTATTTCGAAAGACTTTGTCTAATTCTTTTTTTTCTTTTATCCACTTTCACTCGATTCAATCCCCTCATCAATTCTCGAATCGTGCGAGAGACATCGGGAATAACTTCGGGGGTTTGTTCCGTGTCGTCCGATTATTTTTCATTTAAGACTCCTATTTCCGTCGGGTTCAATTCATTTCCGTATTTTTGAAATTAAATGATCATTGAGTTAATGGAAATTATAGAGAACTGATAATTTAAGAAATATTGATACCTCGGGTGGAAATTCTTGGAAAAGTTTCTGGGAAGAGAATAGAAAATTTTTAGGATTTTTTACAAAGAAAATTTTGAGAAATTTTGAGAAATTTTGAGAACTCTTTTTTTTTTATCTTAAAAATTACCATTTTTTGTTTTCCAATTTTTTTCCGTCGGGTTCAATTCATTTCTGTATTTTTGAAATTAAATGATCATTGAGTTAATGGAAATTATAGAGAACTGATAATTTAAGAAATATTTATATCTCGGGTGGAAATTCTTAGGAAAGTTTCTGGGAAGAGAATAGAAAATTTTTAGGATTTTTTATAAAGAAAATTTTGAGAAATTTTGAAAAATTTTGAGAACTCTTTTTTTTTTATCTTAAAAATTACCATTTTTTGTTTTCCAATTTTTTTTGTTTACTAAAAAGGATGTTTTAACAGTTTTATAGAAAATTATTGAGTATTAAAAATATATATTTGGAGCACAAATTTTTCTTTATCCGGTGTAGCGGGAAAATTATAAAAATTCAACGCCTCCATGAGCTTTTTTCATCCTTAAAATCTAGGTTAAATCCATTTCAATCGGATGTGGGTAGAAAAAATATTTGAATCAAGAGAAATGATCGGACTCCCCATTCCCGTTGCAAAATAAATAAAATATCCAATCGATGAGATTCAATTTCCTCGATTCCATTGAAACCTGTCGGGATTTGTTCAATACCGTCTGATTAATTTTCATTTGAGACTCTCATTCCGTCGATTCAATTTATTTTCCCATTTAACATTACGAATAATCATCTAATTACCAAAAATCCCCAAAAGAGCCTCTCTTATAAAAAGTGAACATCTCATTATCCCCAATTGACAAATTGGAAATTGGAAATTGAAAATTTTAAAAATACCGAAATTCAAAAAAATTTTCAACATAAAAAATCGACAATTCCATTGAAATCGGATTATCTACTCAATTCATACCGACGCGGATAGAAAAAATATTCGAATCGAGAGAAATGATCGGATTTCCCACTCTGGCAGGAAAAATAAATAAAATACCCATTCGATGAAATTCAATTTCCTCCCCCTTCCATTAAATCACAGTAACACCTGCAATTCTCCCATTTCTCAATTACAAATAGGATTCAATGTATCGAAAATTGAAATATGAATAGAACGTATAGGGACAAAAAATAGCGGGTTATTACCCCTTTGGCGAACGACTCTGGTGAGTGCGGGATGGCTTTCAGTATCCATTTTCCAACCCCCTCACACCCTCACCCCCTCACCCCCTCACCAACCCCCCTTTCATACGAAGAAATACGATAACGTTCAAAATCCTCTTAGCCCATTCCACCCATTTTTCTGACGATGAACGGCTACTCCGTGTTATCTAACTCACGCACGACATCCGCATGTCGTTTACTCATCGAATTTCATGACGGTTTTATTTTTATAATGAATTTCAATTTTTCAATAGCCTCCGACTCATTCTCGTGTATCTCGTACGGTTTTACGATCCTGAAAAAATATCGATTACTCGAATCCAATCGGATCGACCGATTTAGATTTTTCGATTTCGATAAATTAATGATGAATAGAAAATAGAGATCTCAACGAAAAAAGATCGATACAACTGATTGATATATTGGGAATCGATTTAAAAAATCGATTATCGAACCTAAAATAAATGATCCTTAAGTAATCGATTCTGAATTTTTTTTAATTATTAATCAAATTAATTTAACAATATGTGAAATGTGAGAAAAAAATATCGCGAATCGATTTTCGAAATTTTCGATTGACAAAATGTCATGGGATGGATGAGATAATTCAACAATTAAATGGATATTTTATCTAGATTTGAATTTCCACTCTGGATGGATTAATCACGATGATTCTCACACTAAAAATCACCTAGAGAATTCCAGTGACATGACTAACCCTTTGTTCCATCCATCACATTTAACGTATTACCAATGTATGACTCACCCAATTGCAAGCGCACTTCTCATTTGCGCAATCTTGACGGAGAAATCATGGAAATTGTAGGATTCATACAATGATACCCTCGAAGCCCAAAGATTAATATATAATATGCGATTAACTCAAGGCCATACGTTTTCCATAATTATTTATTGTACGTATTTTTTAATATACGAGAACGAACGCGCGCTACAGCGCGCTGTAATTATAAAAATCGCGATTAAAAATTGTTAATTTAAATGAGTTCCAAATTCAAATTAGCCGCCTCAAACGACCGAATCAATGAGGAATAAGCGTGACAAAGTTTCGAGATATCGATAGTCTCGATGTTTATCCTTTTTAGAATAGGAAATTATAAAAATCGCGATTAAAAATTGTTAATTTAAATGAGTTCCAAATTCAAATTAGCCGCCACAAACGACCGAACCAATGAGGAATAAGCGTGACAAAGTTTCGAGATATCGATAATCTCGATGTTTATCCTTTTTAGAATAGGAGAATAGGATAAAAAATCTATTTCAACAAAAACATTTACTTTCCACAAAAAATTATTCTCTAATCATGCAATCTCCCAACAGATAATTACTTTGATAAATTTACAGATTTTAACAATTGAATTCTAATTAATTCTCAATTATTCTTAATTTATCATCTTTAATTGTTTAATTGAAATTGAGTCGTTATGAAATCTTCCCACACCGAAAGACTACTACCAAAAAATAAATAGTGGAAGGAAAACTTTAGTTTAGCAACAGAGAAAAATAAACCTCAGACAGAGAATAAGAAATGAAAGTAGATTCGTGATGATGCTGTGGTTTGTTGGATTTTCAAAGGCCAATGTTTGTGTACATGACGATAATAGGGGGAAATGGGGGGATATGAGAGGATCTCCACCCGGAGGATCAATAGGTGCGCCCAGGGTTTTCCTTCAAAGGAAAAATTCCTGACGCTATTAAATCCAATTTAGAAAACTTTTATTCCCCATCTCCCTCCGTCATTTCTTTTTTTTTTCTCAAGCCAACCCCTCACTCCTTTTACCTTCTCCAACAAATTTATTTTTCCTTCAGTTTCCATCCTCCGCCCTCCAACCACCGCAACGAAACCTTTGAAAAGAACGGCCTGGATAAATTGGTAAAAGGATTTTGAACAATATAACGCTATCTATCATCCGCGTGGGTGGACTTACGAGGAGTTCTTGAATTCCTTGATTTGACTTTCATGTTTTCCAAGCATTTTCCCTTTTTTTTCGACAGCTACCTGAAATTTCTCCGTTTTTCTTCAAAATCATCCCTCTCCATCAAAATTAACGTTTTCACATCTTTCATTATTTTATTTATCGTTCGTTAATTTTCCTCCGTTTTCTTTTCAATTTTTTAAAAGTTTTATTAGTTGATATCAATCATCTTGTGTACAAAAATTTTCATGGACAAATCCTTCTCTAATTTTATTCATCTTATTTATTAATTTTTAATGTTATTCATTGCAGACGTTTCACACACCGAGTTTTGGAGATGAGGACTTCGACATTCCTGCCATTCACCCACATCAGCAGCATCAACAGCATCACCAGCAGCAGCACGACCCCATGCACGGATACCAGTCACAGGTGATCATTTTTTTCTATAGAAAGTTTATAAAAACGAAAAGAGTAAAGAAAACATGAAAAACGAAAATTTTCGCTCAAAACTACAGTCACTGTTTTGGAAATACCTTCAAAACTAAAAGAGATAGCGAATTTTTTGTAAAATTATTTTTTGTAGAGATTTTTGAGAGCTACAGAAAAGGTTATTACAAAAATTATTCCATCACCCTTAGTCTCGGAGATATTGCTGAAAAACCATCGCAGGGTCCAGTTTTTTCAACTTCTTTGCTGTTGATTTTTGAATAAAGGGGTTTAGAAAAATAATGGAGGAATATTCGGGTAGAAAATGAAAAATTGAAAACGTGACGCAAAAGTGGCAATCACTCCTCGAGACCCATCGATCTCCATCAAGCCGTCAACCTTCCACTCTCCATGCCCACAATATTTCCCCATTTTTCACGTCTCACGTGCAATTCTCTCTTTACCTCATCCTTTGATCGACGATTCCCCAGATCGTGAATGCATTGAGAAATTTTTTTCTCTTCTTTTTCAAATATCCATTTACTTGAGAGAATATTCCAATACCGAATTCCCATTGAGGGAGAACAGTGACTTTCAAAAATTTATTCTCGTCTGAATTATAGAATGATACCCAAAAGTTCCACAAATTTCTTAAATTCTAAATTAAATTTCAATTCACTTGCCGAGAAATTGAAACAAGAATTTCCTGCAAATATTCATCTCATTATAATTAATATTAAAAAAAAGCAAAGACTGACAGAACTCAAAAAAAAAAATATTCTCGCCGGGAGTCTCTCTTCAACTGTGGAAACATAAATTTCATATATTCCACAATTCCACCTTTCAGTTTATTTTTCTTTTGGCTTCACTCAAGCCAGTAGCTAATTATATTTATCTCGTCCCATTTTTCTCCCGCTGAGCAGCATGAATTACGTTTCTCTCCAGCTGCTTCAAAAATATTAGATGAAATCCCTAAAATTAGCGGAAAGCGATATTTGTTTTAAAAAAAATCCTGTAGCAAAAACATATGCTCTTCCCTCACACTTTACTAATTACTAGTTGCAAAAAATCTCATAAATAAAATCTATGTACATAAATACATAAATATAAATATGTACTTATGCAGTAATAAATAAAATATAAATAAGAGAAAATGAATTTTTCAAAAATTGGAAAGATGAAAGAAAAGCGTAAATTTTTGCGGAAATGAAAATCCATATGATGAGGGGTAAAAGACGTTTAATAATTTTGAATATTGACTCCAGATGATGCAACCTGGTGGGATGCAGCCATCGCCAGACGGTCTGAGTCTGGATCCTGGTGGGTACCAGCAGCCTCTTTACCTGCAGCAGGAGCACACGATGCAGCCAATCAACGTCAGGTGAGTTATACGACCCTCAGCCCCCAAGTGACGAAGGACTCATCCTTTCCAGCCTCTTCCTTTTCTCATCCAAAAAAAAAACATAATTACCGGGTGCTGCACGCGTTAATTGGAGCGGCGATTGGTCGGTAAGTCACGGTCAGACGTCCACTCTGATAGGTTTACCACCTTAATGAACCGGAGTCGTTAAATAATTTATCAGTGATTTTAAAAAATCGGAGGTGAGGTAGAACATATTGACCGAGAGCTTAACAATTTGTTCCAAGCTGAAATCCATGGAAATTAAAAATCGGGGGGAAAGCGTTCCGAGACGAAATTACTTTTAACGTCATGGAGAAAATTATTGTCCTGTCCTCATAAATAATATTAATATAATAATGATGAATGTTTATTGAATGGAATTCACAGTTTATTGCTCTGAGCTTTTTGTCTATCAATTTTCATAAAGAATTGATATTTTTAAAATCCCATAAATTAAATATAATGGTAAAACAATAAAAATTATTATTCAAACAAAAAACACATTACAAGCAATTTTCAAGGTGCACTATAAAAAATGGGTTCAATTAAATTCATGCAAATTATTATTATTATTATTATTATTATTTTATATTCCATATAAATTCGCGGAAAAATCTAGTCGAATTGTTTCAGAGGTTTATCAATTAATTTTTTTTACCCCCAATTTTTCCATTACTCTCCAAAATTTTCTCTGAAAATGAAACTTAGAGAATCCAGGGTAGAACAATTCCCATCAATTCCTCAACGTCTCGGCCAATGCAATTCCATAATACGTTCCGGTCAGACTCACGTTTGAATGATCAATTCCTGTCCCTTTATTTCCCTGAATGTGGTTTATTATGACGCAATCACACTCACTCATCTCCTGACACTGCAAAATGCCTTGCCGTCTCGTTACACTGCCTCAACTCCATCCCATGCATTTCCCCCTTCTCCATTTTGTTTTTATTAACCCCTGTTTAATGTCATCATTAATGCCAGAAACGGAAGTTCGCGGTGAAAAAAAAAACAGATATGCCATTAAAATGCGTGGAATTCACATTTTTTTTTTCTTTCGTCAAAATGGAGTTGAACGACCGGTGTAGAATGCATTTATTCGACTCGGGGATGTAATAAATACGACAGGATGCCAAACGCAGTGGATATTCCTTCGGTACGGCTGTCAGACAATCTCAAAACCCAGTTGCATCATTTCCATCGGTAAATGAAATGCCAGTGTTTCTGAACGTTGAAAAACGAAAGAAAAAATAAAAAAAAATAATGTAAAAAATGAGATAACCTGTCAGAGCACGTCCGCCATTTGCCTGTGAATATTCCCCACCATTTTGCCAACCCCCCAGACGATGAGTTGTTGCTCGTGCCTCTGCCTACAACATTTTGCAATGACATAAAACATTTCTCCACATAACGAATGTCTCGGGCCCTTCTTCGTGGTGTATCTGACGAAACGTTATAAACTGCTTAAAGTGGGGGAACAAAGGAGTTTTACAGCGAGGTCAGGCTGAAAATAGAGCGGAGGAACCTGTTTCGTGTACAATGAACCGATCGTTTAGCTTTTTTTTTTTCTCTCCCTTCATCGTGCTGATTTTTTTTCAAATTTATTTATTCTCATCCTACCACTCGGCGATACAGCATCCGAGGTGGTTTCATCAAACATCCCCTTATTTGCATAAACCTGTCAACACGACATTTATAATTAACGGATAAATGTCCTCTCCAGAGGATGATGGCTATCTCAAATGTCTCAATCACGACGCCAAACAGAAAAACCTCTTTATCGCCATTATTTCCTCTTCTAATGATCACCGTAAATTCAATGTTTCTCTTCTTTTCTCTGTTATTAGATTTTATGTACCAAAGAATTAACATTGAGGATAACAAAAAAAGGTTTACGTATTCGTTCCTGAAGAATGAAGATATGATGATATTTGACAGTGAGACTGATATTTCTGGGGGTCATACTGGTATCCATTTATTATAGTACTTTAATGTGACAATCCCATCGACAGGTAGCAATATTATTTTTTCTCGTAGTTGCTGGGAGTCTGAGATTTCCCATTGGGATTGGTTGCAGAGGGTGGAAGCAATGTTGGGTAGAAGTTGATGTAGAGTAGGCTGTAAATCCTACCAAGCGCTGACGCAGCACCGGCCATATCTCAAAAGTTATCCAATTTGTGTTAAAGTAGCATTCACCCGTTGGATATATCCTCATACCTATAACCCATGTCTCCCACAAACTGCATCTCGTTACCCCTGGAGCCATCATTTTCAGCGTCCAATTCCAACATACCAGTGTTTCATTCAATAATCCTGGTTGAATTTTCGGTGGGAAAATGTATTTTTGCTTTTTTACTTGGGATAATCCAGAAACCCTCGGGGAATTATTTGTCTTACGTCGGATTCGAGATGTTTTATTTCAATAGTTTATTTATCTATGAGAGCTGATGGATATTTCAGATGTTTGGAGATGTCCGGAGGGAGCCGGTTATATTCAGAATGGAATGATTGTGCAATAGGAATTCAATGCCTCGATGATTCATCAGACATTCCAATCAGAAGAATCCAATGAATCGAGGCTAAAACTTTTTTGCAATCCTTCACACATGACCCAAAAAAATTCTACCTTTGCTGGGAAATGATGTAGGATAGTCGGAAATCTAAAAAATACAAAACTTGTTGAAAACGTCTGTGCATGTACCACGGGTAATTGTTTAATACAAAATTTAAAATTTCGTCAGACAGTAGGCTAACTCTTAAACCTGAGGCTAACTCTGGCCTCAGATTCAGCTCGACCGGTCAAGCCGTTCTAGAAAAATTAACTTAAAATTCGTACCAGATCTTCCCTTTATAATTACAACAAATGGTATTAAAAATGAGCGTAATTGAACAATTAATTCCGTAGATATTCAATTTTTAGCGTAAAATTATGTGGAATATCTCAGAATTCATTAAATCGAAAGCCTTTTATCTGAAGGTTTCAGTCCCAATACATTTTTAGTAGATGAAGAGCCTAATAAAGAAAAATATATTGTAAAAACCATTCAGA
Organism: Fopius arisanus; assembly: GCF_000806365.1. Lineage (NCBI taxonomy): Eukaryota > Metazoa > Arthropoda > Insecta > Hymenoptera > Braconidae > Fopius > Fopius arisanus. The sequence goes on from NW_011887782.1 coordinate 165,654, forward strand.
TACATTTAAGTAACTCAGGTACAGTCGCATAACAGCGGTCGTCCTTTAATGAATTTTTCACTGATCATTTATTTTTTAATGATGCATAAATGCTCGAGAAATGAGAATGAAGGTCTTGAAAATATTCTTTATTTTTATTTTTTCTCCATTCAGTTCAACATACGCAAGCCCACAGGCGTCGTTCACATCAATGAGCTCCCCTGGCCAACAACACGGAGGCCAACAGCTGCTTTTATTACAACAACAGCATAATCAAGCGCAACAACAGCACGCCCAGCATCAGCAACAGGTACAAATGCACATGCAATATGTTCACACTCAGCATCAACAGATGCAAAATCAGCATCAACAGCAGCAGATGCAGTACAGAAGTCCAACGGGTGGTAGTCCACCGGCTATACAGCAGAATCCCCAACCTGAGAACAATAATACCACAACGAGTGAGGACAGCGATGACAGTACACCACACTCAGCAATGGTAATTACCTTTTAGATCATTAATCTTCAAATGGCGAGTGAAAACTCTTGAAAGTTCTAACGACCAATTCATCATTGAAATTGCATGAAGAGTCGCATTATTTCTTCATTATTCAATTAAATTTCCATTTTCAAACAATGAAAATTATTGGAATTATGGGAAAGGCTGAAAAAATAGGATTTTATTTAATTTTTAAAGTTAATTATTCATTCTAATTATGAGTCATCAATTTTTCGTGCGTTATCAAAGAATCCGTCATTTTTTTTTTATGTTTAGTGAAATTTCAATTGGTTAATTCAGCTGACAATGACAATTCCTGAAAATTCGGGAAATTCCATTCACTGATTATTTAATTTAGTGCACGACGAATGCAGTCTCGTTGAATGTAATTAAAAATTAAGAAAACATTTTGTGAAATTGATTTAAAATTGGAATTCATAGTATTGAAAATTTTTAACATTTTCGACAGCTACTCATTTTTATTAATTTTCTATATAGGCTATCGAACAATCGAGGAATTTGTTGAATGTTCACAGAAAATTAAATTCCCAAACTCATAGAGTACTAGAAATAAATGAATCACAATTTTGAATTTTTAATACCCCAAAAATCCATAAATTCAATATTTTTTTTGACGGAATATTTAATAGCCAAAGGATTTCACGAAATATCGAATGGACCGGAAATGGCCAGTGTATTGAAAAACAATTATACCCATAATTGTGGAAATTCCCGAGAGTCCATTCACTTCATAATCCGATGTCCTCTCACAAACACACAATTCCCGTGGAGCCAGACAATAATTTGCCCCCACATGATCGACTAAAATCGGTTTCAATTACATCAGCATAGATTACCAACGCAGTGCGTAATTTTCTGATGGCCAGTTAATGAAGGTCACGACCCCTCATACCAGAAATAAACTCCGGAAAGATGAAGCAAAATTGCTAACAACTTTAATTAAGAATGAAAAATCAATTGAAATTGCACCTCGAGAGTTGAAAAATAATCTGTTTTCTCCCCCCAACAGATCACTGGACTGAAGCGACCCTCACCCGAGCCTGTAGACACTGTTAATAAGGCCCAGAAGAAGCCAAAGGCCCAGAAGAAAAAGAAGAAGAGGGATCCAAACGAACCCCAGAAGTAAGTATTAACATTCCACCATTCTTTCTCCCATTCCACCCATTCCCTCGCCTCTTTCGTTTTACCTTCATGCATAATAATGCCGAGTTTCTACATGTGTTACGATAATTGGAGTATCGGATTATTTCCACTTATTCAGAAGGCCATTCTCACTCCTCTCATTATTATTTCCCTGTGATTTTTATCTCATTCTCCACCGTGGCTTTAATTTATTTTTCTCATCAACAAAATACACTATTACATTTCAAAATATCCTTGAACATTCGGTACCCAGTGGTTTAACACAAATTCATAATTAATTACAAGTGCTGAAGAAATTATCGAACAATAATTTCTCTGCCCGTGAGTTCACTCAGTTGAATCCAGAAAACTATTGATTTTACGGAAAAATACCAGAAGACCTTTTTTCTCGGAAATTTCAAGAGCTGCAAAAAAGTTCTCTAGTGTCTTCACCGTAAGTGGATAGTTTTGAAGATAAATCTGTAATAACTCAAATGTGGAGTTGGACTTACCTCACACTGTCCTTACTACTGAATTGTTCTAATATTTTTTTGTATTTTCGTGGAAATGAATTTTCTCTGATGTTGGTAGGGCGAAAAGGTAAAGAAAGGAAGACCTATCAGAACAGAATGACGAGTCAATTGTTTCGTTTTAATGGAATTACCACAGAGAATGAGAAGAATAGAATTGAAGTTGGTGATAAGGGGATGAAGAGGGGGTGGTGCAGAGGCTTTAAGTTATTACTGCTGTGAATTGGCAATTACCGTTATTGTTGCAACCCTGCAAATGTAGGACATGGGGGTCCAGCTGCAGGAACAAGCGGCCGCATTACTCGGAAAATACATTTAGCGAATCCAAATGCTCAAGACAGAGACAGACTGACGCACGCCATTATCTGTTGTCTATATACGTTATTATATTGTTATAATGTCGAAATTGTTGGTCCAGATTACACCGTATTTTCCACAAACTCGAGTGGGGATTAGTCATTTACAACAGTTTCAAACTACATGCATAAGTTGTTTTCATTATCTTTCGAATGGAACTCAGCTCGGCAAATTGCATGTCTGAGGGGGGGTTTCGAGATGATTAAAAACGATTGTGATAACTGACAGGGTAATCTCATACATTTGACGGTGGACATTCATCATATTACTGGACGCCAGTGGGATTCGACCCCAATCGCCATTTCTACGTTATCGCGATTTACTCGATCGATCATTTTCCATTCGCGTGAATTAATATTCCCAGCTGGCGGCGTCACTATTTGATTGATATTATTTTTACATTTTTTTTTTTATATATAGTTCTTTTGGATTAATGAGGACGATGAACTCGTTACTCTGCCCATTCGTTATCAGTTTAGTTTGATTATTTCCAGTTTCAGACGATTGACGGTTTTTATCTACGTTGGGACACTTCTCATTCATATCTTTCTTCTTGACATAATGCAATGAATTTATTTCATGATTTTTTCCCGTCAATTATTTATAATAAATTCGTTTACAGTAAGGATTTTATTACACATCGATTTCAGGACATAAAGAAAAAAGTGGTTAAATAAATCGCCAATAACTTGAGATTGGGGAAGTGAAATTCAATGGTCTTCCGTTCTTTTTGAAGACCTGATTTCAGGCTTTGAGATGAAAAATGAATTATTCGATTCTAATGAGCGGTTTCTGAGTTATTGACTATTAAAGACATTCCCCTCTCCATTTATCCAAGAATTTTAATTCACTCTCTATTAATTATTTTTGTTTTACCATGAGAATATGAGAATTATATTAATATTAACACTCTCTGGTTGTCTAGGCCTGTGTCTGCATACGCCCTTTTCTTCCGTGATACCCAGGCAGCCATAAAAGGACAAAATCCAAACGCAAGTTTTGGCGAAGTATCGAAAATTGTGGCATCAATGTGGGACGCACTCGAGACAGAGCACAAGAATGTAAGTTAAAATATTTCATAGACTATCTGATGAATGATAAACTACGAGTGGGTGGCAAACTCTTGATTGCGAATTTAGTTAAGTGGAGATTGAGTAAATAGAGGGAATTAACTACTCTGTTAACGCACACTGTCGTGCAATGAATCCGTTATGGAGAATCGCTTTTCCAATGGCATAACGTTATACTCCACTATATGTGAATATATGGAAGTGTAAATAACGATGACAATGTTGGTCGGTTGGGATTCCACGAGATAACGCACGCATTAATAATTGGTAATTAGATTTTGCTGAAATTATGACTCAACGTATGCAATCATCATTTCTGCCAACTCTATCTTCATTCTCTTGTCGTCTCGTGCATTCAAAAATAAAATACATTCATTCTATTTAATTCCCTCATGCAATGACCATCGATGGATTAACTATCGATTCACTCGAATCGCGCATAAAATTTCATATCCACCGGAGAATTTTACTTCAATAAAAATGAGGAATAAGGGGAAAATATCGTGGAAAAAATTGTTTGATCAGTAATTCCTAATAATTCATACAAATTCTTCCATCCCACGAATAATAACCATGAAAAAAAAAGAGAGGAAAACAGGGGAAAAAATAGATAATTAATTTTGTGCCTTCAAATTGGAATTTAAATTGAATTCCATTCAGACTAAAATTGACGCTTCGAGAGATAGATGGAACGATAATTACATTCCTTCATAACTCTTCTTTTTTTTAATCGTTATTATTAAAGAGGACGTTCAACACGGTGGGTATTTCATTAATGGAACAGGGATGAGCACGAAGGAACATCGAGGATCCTTTAAAAAAATACCAATCCGTGGTGAATTGTAATTAAACCGAGACTCCGAGCTCATTTAATTATCAAAATTATGCGTATGTGTTCAGCAGTTATAGGTGGCCACTGGATTTCGTATCGTTAATTCAATTAAGGGCTTATCACGATTCTCTGGATTTGCAGATATCTCCATTCCCCCTGAATACTAAATTTCCAGTTTGGACTTACAATTCAGCGATAAATTAGCACACATATAATAACTCCTCCCTGCATTAATAATTTCAAACGATTCATCACGAGACACCGATTATCGTTCAGGAAATTGCACAACTGACATAGTTCGGGCAACTTTTATCCCCCACCCTCCTTTTTCCCATTAAAAAGAGAACAGTTAGTGCATTGATTTTCAATGAAAGTTATTCACAATCAGCAAATTACTCCAGACATGTTTCTACACATCCCTTCAACCGTGCACATTGATTTTTCCTTCGAATCATTAGTTCGAGATAATTCTTATGGACTCACGCTCTGTGTTATTACCCGGGGAGAATGCCAAGTGTCTGTGAATGCAATCATTATTCCCGATGAATCTCATTAGTGTTTTTATAAAACGTGTTACAAGAAACATACATCAGCATCGTGTGATCGGGGATAATAATGCCTGTTGTCGGGTATGATCATGCAGGCTCATTAATCCTTAACAAAACTGGGCGTGGTATTATTCGCGTTACAAAAAAAAAATTACTCCCTCTCTTTGAGCCGTCAGGTTGTTGCGGGAATAATAACTACAAATACTTTTAACAAGACTGATCTCCTTCCCACGATTGTGAACATTGTTCTTCGCTCGTTATTTATGGAGGGCTATTATTATTGTTTTATTGTTTTTACTGCGCGATGGATAAATTAAATGATTAATGGGAAATCAAGAATGGAAATAGAATTATTCTTTTTCTCGGGGAAATCGATTTTTATTTAAATTTCAATTGAAATTAATTGCAATTACATCCCGGTTTTTTTATTTATGATTTTATGAGTTGTATGGATTAAAGCGGAAATTAATCGATAACATTTTAAGGCGTTATGATTCAATGGGTCACAAAATTTCGTCGTATTCTTCTCAATTTTTGGTATAATTTTGTTGATTGCAAAAATGAAATAAGACTGAAAGGATTTCAATTCAATTTCAATTGCAATTCTTGAGATAAAATACGGCGAGAAACAAATTGATAATAAATTATCATAACTGTCAAAGTGAAGAGTGATATTATTAGTCCCTTGTTTGATTAAGAAAGCATATCCTGATCTCGATTATATCGGCCCCATTTAATTGAATCCCGTAAGAGTTTGAAAGGGATCATTAAATATATTTGGTACGTGCCAGAAGTACGAACGGAAGGCGCGACATGTTTTATTCAATGCATCCATTACCCACCGCAACACCAATCACATTTTTTTTTTACTCTCGTCCCATTCTTTCACACCTCTTAACTTACCTTCTTATTCCAAACCACCTCCACTAAAAGTGTCTCCTTCCTTTTCATCCTGCAACTCATCTCTCTCTCTGATTCACTCACCTTCTTCACAGTTCAAATACGAATTCGTATGAATAATTAAACCAGAAGGTTCTCGCATTATGCATCGATCTCTCATCTCACTACTACAACCACTGGATACACACCGTGAATTCCCGAGAACTTGTACATAATGGAACGGCGAATAATTTATCTTGATTCAAATATATTTTTTAATTCCAAAGATAACACTGAGAGGCTGAAAAAATATCCTGGCTCATTTAAAATGCCATACGGAATCGATTAAGAACATTTCCAGTTATTTATATTTCTCTACCATTATTTTTTTTTTCTTTTGCACTTGGGGAGAAAATATATAACGGGAGGAGTGAAAATAATTCAAATGGAATTGACGATTGAGTGCTGGGGACAATTGATTTTCTATCGTAAAAGCGGAGAAAATGGGGAATTGAGATGGGGAGAGAAAATTCTATAGTGAATTAGAGGAAACTTCATTTCTCTGTTGAGTATGTCGATGGAGGGATGAAACTGTTGAGGGGAAATTATTTCTTTTGCTGAAAGACTCGAGAAAACGAATCAATCAAGATTCTACGAATGAAATATTAAAAGGTCTCAGTTCCAGAATAGAATTCACTCAATTCCACTCTCTTGTTTCCCTTTAAACGTCAATTTAACATTGAGTACTTGCTAAATCCTCTGCATTATTCGTAATCCGTATTTCACTCCTTCCGCTTTCTTTTTCAATATCAATTTATTTGAGACAAGTGTTTGCATTGAAAAAAATGTAAACGTCACCTAAAAATAGTAATTCCTTTCAAGTAGCATTTTGGAAATTAGAAATGGCAATTTTTCACGTGAAAGCAGAATTTTTATTTTCTTATTCTCATAATTAATGCGAGAGGTCACTTAAAGGTCATAAATAAAATGATAACATCAAAAGCAGTATAATTATCATAATTGAAATTCAATGAGAATTTGTGCCTGAATATTTCATCAATGCCATTTTTTTCTCATTGCAGTCTCCAACTTTTTCTCTTAAGTCCGTAAAAACTTGTAACCATCAATAATTAATCCGTGAATCGTCCGACAAACTGTGAAAGTCTGAAACTAATGCTATACCCCAAAGAATAAAATTCCGGAAACCTTCAAAGACTCTAGAAAATGGTGGGATAAATGTGAACAATAAAACCAAGTATCGACATAACTGGCAATTTGTTTACCATGAATTTTCCGTATTGATGCCCCTGCATACCAGGTCAGACGACTAATGAAAAATAGATAATTCATTGTGATGAAGTGACACGATTTCCCCAGGTCCGTAATTACCCATCGAACTAATTAAAACTTTATCGAATGATTTAAGGTTTACAAGAAGAAGACTGAAGCGGCGAAGAAGGAGTATCTGAAGGCCCTGGCAGCTTACAGGGCATCAGTGGTGAGCAAGAGTGCTGGGGATGAGCCTCAGCCACAGCCACAGCAGCAGCAACAGCAACAGCAACAGCAACAGCAGCAACAACCCCAGCAGCAGCAGCAGCAGCAACAGCAACAGCAACAGCCCCAGGTGCAGTACAGTTATGGCTATGGAGGTAATCAGCAGGGAAATGTCGCCTATCAGGTTTACAGCCCTCAGCCCCAGCCACCCTCACCCCAACAGCAGGCACATCAGCACCAGCAGATGACCATCAAAAAATCACCCCATCATCTCACTGGAATGCAGCCCAATCATCAACAGCAGCAGGTAAACAATCCTGATGTTTTAATTGCATGAGATTGAGGGGAGAATTTGAATTATCATGAGATGATTTTAATTTATTGATCCAGGGCATGATGGGCAATCCTATGGCACCACCCCACATGACGCAGCAACACATGCAGCAGCAAGTATCACAGCAGCAGTATATGCAGCAGGTCAGTTCACTCATGATTTATTATTTCTTAGGATCCGTTTTCATTTTTACAATTCTGGGGATTTTTCTTAACTAACCAACTCCACGTTCTAATGGTTTTGCAATAATTTATTATACATTTATGGTTTTTTAAAATCAATAATTCCTTTCAATCGGAAATGGAAAATTGTAGAAAGAGAAATACATTGGCGATACATTTAATTAGTTTTCGTAATTAATGACAAATTACCTCCGAATTGACGGACAATTAACAGATCAGTTTCTTCAGATTGCAGTTTTAATGATTTTTCTCATAATTTGTCGTTGTCATGGTGATATGCACTCAAAGCCCTTTGACCCAGAGCCTTTTCATTTCTTGTTGGAGCTTCGATAAGTTTATAATTTTCTCTGAGAGGTCTCTATTATTTAATCCTCGCCAAATTCCTCTTTGTTACTTCATACAAAAGAATTCCCGTTGCCTCATCTGTTTGGCTCAGCTTCTTTCAGTTTGCCCGTTGTTTTATTGTTTCGAAGATCCTCTTACAAGTTTACGGAATGAATAGACGAGGGAGAATGAGCGTTAAACATCGGGTTGTATTGACTCCGTGATTGCGTCAAATTACTGGGTAATTTAAACTCTCTGACATTAGGGCAAAATGAGCGATAATTATTCCTCGTGTCGTAACTAGCCACTTTGATTCTTCATGCCGGGGTCGTTCATGATTCTGCCGGATTTTTTTTTTCGTCGTTAATGTGTCGGAGAAATTGTTTAAATGAGGGGAAACAATGAGGGAATATTGGAATATTCGGCTGAGTTGCATGCAAGACGAGTTATCCGCACGGAATCCTGCTTCTGACTAATTATTATTTAATTATCACTGATTTTCATTGAATCTGACTTTTTCATGTTCAAGAGAAATCCAAACTCCCATTCATCGCCCTCGAGGATAATTACTTTGGGTGTGTTCAGGATAAACTGTTCAATACTTAAAAAAATTCAATCAATATAAATAATTATAGAGTGCACATTGAAGTAATTATGAAATAATTATCATGATTATTTTCGCCAGCAATTTGATTGAAATCATGATAACCTAATAGGGAACTCTTCAGAAAAGATTCAAAGAAATAAATTCAACGTCAAAGACGAAATATTTGTCTGGATTAAATTAATATTTCGGAGAAATAATATTTTTTTTCGATGTACCCCTTTCGTATTGCGTTTGAAAATGGCCGACGAGAGGGACGCGAAAAACCAGTGGCATGGCAGCTCCCAGTGTTTACGATTCTCTTGGCAACACGTTTTCAATAATTCGAATTGATGGAGAAAATTATTATGCTGTAAGTTCTCATTCTCAGGATATTGCCCGCTGTTTGATACTTCTTTACGTCTCGTTGTTTCCAAGTTGGGAAGTTGTTTCGGAGTAAAGTGGGACATAACCTATATTAACTCTTAGCAATTGTTTCAGTAATTAATTGGGTTTTGTTATTTACTGGAAGTTTATTATGTAGAAAGTAAAGTTTCGGTCGTAAGTGAAAACTAACTTTCGAATTCGTATTTCAACGAACATCTGTTCTTTTATTTTCCGTTTTTTCATTACAGAATAATTCTATTGATTATTATTTAACATGGAGAGTGAAAAGCCATTTTTTGTTTTTTAATTGTTTGTATTTCATTTTAGAGTAATTAACAATTATGATTGATGTGTTTATTAAAAAATTTGGGAATCAGCTGGAGGAATGGAGTGAAATTTTTTGGGGAATTGATGGATCGATGAATGTTTTGAATATTAATGATTGCAGATCCCACAACAAGTACAAGTGCAACAAGTGCAGATTCAACAGCAACAAATAATGCACATGAGTCCACCCCGTGCTGATTCTTTATCGAGTCCACCACCAGTGACTGGTCAACAATCAGGTCTTGGCCAGAGTCCACCATCGAATTCCTGCATTCGTCAGGGCTGTCCAAATCCAGCAATTGCAAACAGCGAATGGGAGGATGAGTATTGCAGTAATGAGTGTGTGGTTAGCCACTGCAGGTTTGTGTGAGCATTATTTTTTTACACGTTCTCTACCAACTAAATTAATCTCACTACATACTCACCATAATAATTTTATGAATTACAGGGATGTCTTCACCACGTGGGTCTCATCAAATCCAAATTCCCAACAGAATTTTTCAACAGTGAAGTAAACACGACAATTGTTCAAGTGTTAATCTCAGATATAGGATGAACCACAGAATGTTTTTTTTTTTTTTGAAATCGTGATCCGAGGGCCTTCACCCAAGATTTTATTGAGGGCCTGTCGGTCGTTGAGGCGTTAAGGTTTAGAGATAAGAAGAAGTAATAATGGAAAATTTACACAATTATGTACATAAAACACTAGACGAGAGTTGAGTGAGAGTTCTGATTCGCTGGAGATGGGACAATCACGAATTATATGAGAAAAAAAATGAAAAAATGAAAAAAAAACTACAAAATATGCCTGGATGACACGATGAGACTGTCTAGGGGAGTTACTGCGAATCCCAACGAGGCAACTTTGACTGTGAATTTAACGAAACGATTTAATACTGATTTTCATCACTTTGATGAGCTATTTGGGGAGCCTTATACTGGATTATACCAGAACTCTGCTGATAAAATCTTTGTTTTGTTGATCAACTTTAATAATTTATTACTGAGTAAAGTTTTATTACCGATTGAAGCACTAGATTCTTTTCTCATTATTTTGTATCGTTTTTTAATCATATATTTATGAATATAATTCATCACAAGCTGAATCAATGTGGAAAATAGTACAATTGAAAATTATGGGGGTATTTTTCATTATTTTTTTTTCTTTTTTCGTTTTATATTAAACAAAATCTGTGTTATTAGTTGGCAGTGCCATTCGCCAGTTGTTGCATACATCATTTCCAACATTCATTTAGCTAGATAATTAATGAGAGAGAAAAGAACACGAAAAAGAGAAATAAAAAAATTACACATACGTATAATTATATATAGTACCTAGCCCCCGAGTTTATAAATAAATATCCATTTGAGGAAAATTTACCTGAAACGAGCTACGAGTTGAGGATAAACAGAATCATTTTCTCCCACTCCTATCCCATTCCTCCCTTTCCCGCCACCCCCTCAGTACGTAATAAATATCGATTAAGAATGAAAAACCACTGAGAGAGACAGTCAAGTTGCAATTGTATTTAGCTACGAAAAATAACTCGGCGATTCGAGAATTAATTGAACAGATGACTTTGATGGTCAGTGGATAAATTATTTAATGCGCCACGAGTATGAGAATAATTATTTTTTTATTATCTACATGCGATATAATTTGTATTTAGACAATTTTCCCTTCTGTTGTTCCCTTTTTTTTTTTTCTTTAATTTCTCTTCTATGGTAGATTTTAATGAACTGAGGATTTTGGGGTTTGAATTATCGCCGCGGAATGCTCGAGTTTCTCGATGAGAAATTAATGGTTGAACCAGGAATTATTGCGGCATTTGTCTCGGTGAGAAGTATTTTTTAATCGAGTTGTTTATTTTTTTAAACCGAGATGACAAACCGATGAATTACAGGCGTTTTGGGACTGAATATATTGGCTCCACTGTGAAGAGATGATTAATTCATTAATTAAACGCCCATCACTTGGGGACATTCTGTGCATATAATTATTAAGATATATATATTTTTTTTTATGTTAAAATGCATCAATTTTTTCACCAATTTTTCCAGTTAGCGATGTGAGCGCACGTTCTTTGGAATTAACGTTCATTTGATTATCTGATTTTTATATTATGTAAATACAAATATAAATATATTCTATAGATTGATAGGTCTATAATATATACATAATCAGTACTGTAATATATTGATAACGATTTGTGGTATATTACGAGAAAATACAAATTATATATTATACATATTAATTAGAATAAATATATGATTATTATTGGTTATTGATTATGCGTAAGATATTGATTATTGGCGTTCGTGGGGTACGCTAAAAATGCGTTTTATGGTGCATTCGGATGATATTCTCGGTAATGAGAGAATTTAATGCTGACTAAAACATTTAGTCCCTTGGCTCGTTCATGTACAATTCCCGAACGATTGTGAGATGATAATTATTGTGGAACACAATTTTACAATACGATTAATCATAAATTACGATGAGGAAACCTATAGAGAGAGAGTTAACAAAATCAAGTTAAAACGTTAGGAGTTATCGATTATATTATCGTAGACCTTAGCACGACGCATCAAATGCTAATATATGATGGTGATTTGCAATGAATTTATGTTCATTATTATTGTTTTCTTTTCTGTACAAAAAGAATGTCTTAATTAAATGACTCAGTCCCAGAAGAGTGGATTTTTTATTGTGCAATCATTACATCCAGTTTCATTATTCCTGCAAATATTTCCTTCTCATTAAATTTATCATTGCCTTAAAAACATTACCAGACCTTAATCAATCAATCAATGAATTTCCTCAGTGTCAAGTCATTCAATTTGCAACAAAAAAAAGTAAGTAAGTAACATTATATTAATATAAATATCACTAAACAGTAAATGGGATAATTGAATTAAATCAATCCAGATAATAATGCACAGAAAAAATACAATAAAATATAGAAAAAGTAAATGAATAAAATATTGACAGGAATAAAATAAAAATTTAAAATAAATATTGAAGAATATGATATTAGTTGCAGATCTCTGGCGCCCTCACTGCTAGGGGGTAGAAACTAAAGTTTTCGGACTCACTGAATCATTAGATAACCTTGGAAACAGCAACCACATCCTATTTTACACTTTCCCTCTCCCACAACAATGTGTCATAATCGCAGTCACCTGTGCACAATGAACTCTCCACGAATTAAAATCAGATATCTCCAGAAATGCTGAAACACTGATTCATCATCAAAATTATGTGGGATTTACTCACTTGAAGAATGGGTCCAATAATCCTGCACCTCTTTCAACTGTTGTTCATCACTCATCTGTCAAGTACGTAAACAATTGAATATTTTTACAGTGGTATTATTTGTTTAGTCACTCTTTCAATTTATGGTGTGGAAAACAAAAAATTCAGTTCTAGCAAAATTGAAATGGCAAGTGGAGTATTGAACAGAAATATTATTAAAATAATAATAATAGTTTTAATAATTTTCTCGTAGATGGTCTCCACAGAAATCTGAAATACTACGAGACCCTGCACTCGTCACACCTTCACCACAGAATAGTAAAACGTGGAGCTACGACGAGCAGTCATCCCTACAACAAGATAAACGAGGTGGAATTCTACGCACATGGCCGTCACTTTCGCCTGATTCTGACACCACGACGTGAGGTAATCCACTCGAATTTTAAGGCTTATGAGGTGACAGCAGATGGAGAGGAGAAGACAATTCACCTGGACCACGACAGTTTCTACCACGGACGAGTATTCGGGGAATTGGATTCCCACGCACAACTGCACATCGACGATGGAGTGATGACTGGCAGCATCAGGATAGATGACCAGACATACCACATCGAACCCTCCTGGAGGCACCTTCCACACCTAGACAACAGCAGCATGATAATGTACAAAGCCTCAGACGTCAAGCTGAGTTGGGAACACGTGGACAAAGATGGCGAGGGTCACACCCATGGAGTTCCAAAGACCTGTGGATATGTGCAGGAAGGAAAAGAGCCTCCGGAGGATGACGAACAAGTTTTTACCAACATAACGTCGTCGAGGAAAAAACGCCAAGCTGAAACGTACGAGTACACACCCACCAAGACACGGTGTCCTCTGCTGCTCGTTGCTGACTACAGGTTCTACCAGGAGATGGGAGCCAGCAGCACCAAGACAACCATAAATTATCTGATCAGTCTCATCGACAGGGTGCATAAGATTTATAATGATACACTCTGGCAAGACCGTATGGAGCAGGATGGCTTCAAGGGAATGGGATTTGTTATAAAAAAAATTGTTGTTCACAGCGAACCGACACGAGTTCGGGGAGGCGATACTCATTACAATATGGTGCGAGAAAAATGGGACGTGAGAACTCTCCTGGAGGTATTCAGCAGGGAGTATAGTCACAAGGACTTTTGCCTGGCCCACCTATTCACAGATCTGAAATTCGAGGGTGGAATTCTGGGTCTTGCGTACGTCGGTTCCCCCCGTCGTAACAGTGTCGGTGGTATCTGCACCCCGGAGTACTTCAAAAATGGGTACACATTGTACCTGAATTCGGGGCTGAGTTCAAGTAGAAATCATTACGGTCAGAGGGTGATAACGCGAGAAGCAGACCTAGTGACAGCTCACGAATTCGGCCATAATTGGGGCTCTGAGCACGATCCAGACGTGTCAGAGTGCAGTCCAAGTGCCTCTCAGGGTGGATCTTATCTCATGTACACGTACAGCGTCAGTGGTTACGACGTTAACAACAAGAGATTCTCCCCCTGCAGTTTGAGATCCATAAAAAAGGTGCTGCAGGCAAAATCGGGGAGGTGTTTCTCAGAGCCGGAGGAGTCATTCTGCGGTAATCTGAGGGTCGAGGGTGATGAGGAGTGTGATGCAGGACTCCTGGGGACTGAGGACAATGACGCCTGCTGCGACAAGAATTGTAAATTGAGGAGAAATCAAGGAGCTGTCTGCAGTGATAAGAACTCACCGTGCTGTCAGAACTGCGCCTTCATGAGGCTTGGCATGAAGTGCAGGGATGCTCAGTACGCAACCTGTGAGCAGGAGTCAAGGTGCACTGGTGCATCCAGCGAGTGTCCAAAGTCACCACCAATGAAGAATGGAACTGCTTGTTTGGAGAGGGGACAGTGCAGATTAGGGAAATGTGTTCCTTACTGTGAGACCCAGGGGCTCCAGAGCTGCATGTGCGATACCATTGGTGATGCATGCAAAAGGTGCTGCAGAATGAGTCTCAATGAGACGTGCTTTCCTATTGATCCACCTGATATTCTACCTGATGGCACACCCTGCATTCAGGGATTCTGCAATAAGGGAATTTGTGAGAAAACCATTCAAGACGTCGTCGAGAGGTTCTGGGATATCATTGAGGATATTAATATTAATAAAGTCATCAGATTCCTCAAGGATAATATCGTTGGGGCTGTTATCATCTGCACTGCTATTGTCTGGATACCTGCTAGCTGCATCGTTAGTTATATTGATAGCAGGAGAATCAAGGATAATGAGAAAAAATGGCGGTGGAAAAACACTGATGCACTCATTCATCCTGATGATAAGAGGAGGGTCATTCAGGTTGGCGTACCATTCAGCGGAAATTTGGAGCAGGGGGAGATGGGAGGGTAAGAATCCTGGGGAGAGTGGACTGTTCAGTAGCGATGGTAATCGAAGAATCTGAGAGCAATATTGGAGATTAAAATTTTGGTATCTTGGATTCAGAGGTATTCCGCAAAAATTCATCTATTGGCTTCATTGAATTGCTACTTTTGATGTTTCATACGGAGTCTTAGTGGAAATGATACCAGTGGAACGGGATTTACTTATTTATGGGTTCTAGTCAGTATTCGATGCATGCCACTGCATCATGTGTTCATGTTTCGTTTGGATAAATGGTTTTTATAATTTTTCAGATTTAAGGGATAATAAAGATAATATAAGTGACGAAGTATGAGTTCTTGATTTTGTAAAGAAAAATTATTACATGTTTTTGCATAAAAAAAATAGATTTCCGAATTATTTAGAAAAAAAAATGTCATCATCGGAAATCCGAGTTTACAAAACATTTTTTTTTTCCAATTCCACGAATGGAAATAATTTAATCCGAAGGAGGATTATATTGATTAAAAAATGTCGTAATTTCCCGCGCTCCTCCATTTGCCCTCCACTGTATTCCCCACCCGAAATTCCCCAGAAAACTCCCCAGCTATAATATTTTGTGCTGGCACGACGGTGTGGATGGGGTTCTGTGTTCGGTTTTATTTTCCACTGAGGAATATCAGTCTTGTGCAAATCTCGAATATCCTCACTATTGAAAAAACAATTCCCTGAATCAGCCTCACAAGCCCCTGGTCAAAGTGTGCACCCAGTGGGTGCCGGTGACAAGAGGGTCACCCCTAGATAACGCCGTCGAGTCCTCAAGACTACCGGCGTTCCAACGGCATCAGCCAGCTTTATCCCCGCTAAAATTCACCGTGGAAATCACCGCCAAATCATCCAGACGTAGCCCTCAACCCTTAAACCCAAACAAACAACCCTCCACAATCATCAACACCCACAATACCTTCGACATCCTGAATATTCTCGATATTCTCGATATTCGCGATATTCTGGTGCTGGGGGCAGTCCCCTGCCCACTTGCCCAATAACCTCCAGAGACTCCTAGATCCCCCACCCCTCAACAGAGAAAAAAAACCATCACCACCCCATACGAAAAAACCCCAAGAATTCCACTGATTCCACCCACTCCATCCCCCATCACCCCCTTCACCGATTCCACGGAATTTACCTGCTGGATAAGCCGCAAGCACTGAAAAAAAATCACCAGCCATGAAGCTCGTGGACCACGTGGTGAGGTCCTTCAAAGTGGCCAAAGTCTTCCGTGAAAACACCGACAAAATAAACAGCATCGACTTCTCCCAGAGTGGTGACACCCTGATCTCCTGCTCCGAGGACGATCAAATAGTGATCTACGACTGTGAAAAAGGCACACAGATGAGAACAGTTAATTCAAAAAAATACGGTGTCGATTTAATCCACTTTACACACGCCAAGAACACAGCTATTCACAGTAGCACAAAAGTCGACGACACAATTCGTTACCTCAGCCTCCACGACAACAAATACATAAGATATTTTCCCGGCCACACGAAGAAAGTTGTCTCGCTTTGCATAAGTCCAGTGGAGGATACATTTCTATCAGGATCACTCGACAAAACCCTGAGACTGTGGGACCTGCGTTCACCAAATTGTCACGGTGTTATGAATGTCTCTGGTAGGCCAGTAGCTGCTTATGATCCAGAGGGGCTAATCTTCGCTGCTGGTGTTAATTCAGAGTGCATCAAGCTTTATGACCTCAGGAGCTTCGACAAGGGGCCATTTGCCACATTCAAACTGTCACAGGAGAAAGAGTGCGATTGGACTGGATTGAAATTCAGTAGAGATGGCAAGACTATTCTCATTTCAACCAACGGCAGCATCATCAGGCTCATCGATGCCTTTCATGGTACACCTCTGCAGACATTCACTGGACATCTCAATAACAAAGGGATTGCCATCGAGGCCAGCTTCAGCCCGGACTCGCAGTTTGTTTTCTCAGGATCAACCGATGGCAGAGTTCACGTGTGGAATGCTGACACTGGGTACAAAGTTTGTGTTCTCAATGGAGATCATCCAGCTCCTGTTCAGTGCATACAGTTTAATCCCAAGTACATGATGCTTGCATCTGCCTGCACCAATATGGCTTTTTGGCTGCCCACTGTTGAAGATACTGCATAAATTCAGAGGCAATCACTTCAACTTGAATTTATGTTCAACTGGACACGCCCCGGCGGGATGATCTCAGATGAGTTATGGGGACTTTTCATGATGATGATGTTTTTTTTTTGTTGTACAATATTGAGTGACGAATAAGGACACACGTGAAAACTGTGAGATGCATTTCTTTTTCTTTGTCTTCTCGTTCTGGTTCTCC
Organism: Fopius arisanus; assembly: GCF_000806365.1. Lineage (NCBI taxonomy): Eukaryota > Metazoa > Arthropoda > Insecta > Hymenoptera > Braconidae > Fopius > Fopius arisanus. The sequence goes on from NW_011887782.1 coordinate 183,116, forward strand.
TCTTCCTGATTTTTTTGGGGCTCGGGGGGGGGGGGGGGGATCTTTGGGGGAGATGAGAAGTGTGTGATAAAGACACGGTCAATAGATCTCGTAAGGTTTACCGATTAGTATTGACGATGTCTGTAAATAGACGATATTTCTTAGCCTTTAGGTTGCACTTGTCTGATATATTTGTGGCTCTGAGGATATCGTGGGCCTGTGAGAAGAAATCCAGGGTAGGGCGATTGTACAGTTCTGTTAAATATCGATTGGACTTGAAGTTTATTGATTTTACGAGAAAATCGATGGGGAACTTTTTTTATCGGTTGTTTAATTAGCTACTCTCAAGTTTTTTTTATGTTTTTACCGTGAATCTGTAGTTTTTTAGATAAATCGATTATTATGGGAAATGGTACGTTCGCCTGAAATTTGTTTATCACTTGGCTACTCATAGGGAACAACAGTTAGCCCCCCTCCTCCCTGGCCCCGTTTTTGATGAATTTTATTTGTATTATAAGGGACTTAAAAATTAATGGAAAGCATTTTTTTATCGCTTTACTCAAGAGAAATAGCATTTTTTCAATTTTCTTTTCACTCATAAATTGCATTTTTTTTACTTCATACATTTGAAAATGAAATTAGTTCCAGAAAGTTGAAAATAGTATTTTTTTTTAATTGAAAAAATGAAATTTCAATTGGGAATTGTTTTTCCCGCGAAGTGTTTAAAAAAATAATTTGAGTTTTTGCATATATCGCCGAAAGTAAGCGAGATAATGAATTTTTTGTCTGAATCTTTTTTATCGAGCTAATGAAGAGCAGCAAAAAAAGTTATTACAAAAATTTCGCTATTTCCCTTATTATCGGAGATATTTCGCAAAAATGTGATTGACATACATTGAGGTAATGAATAATGGGCAATAATTTATAAATGAGTCCTCTATAATAAAGTTCATTAAAATGACAAAGAGGGGGGAGGGGAAGGGGGACAGGGGGGCATTTATCTAATGTTCTCTGTGAGTTACTAATCTGGAAAACTAGATTGATTAGATAGTCGCTCTCCTCCAATGATTCTCCTCTTTTCTACCAATTAAACATTCCCCCTTGTCCTCTCATTTTAATGACAGTAGTCGAGGGAATATGAAATAATGACGAGTAGCGATTGAATCTACGTAATTACAATGTGATGAAAAAAAATTTATAGTGTGACAGGTATGAGTGTTGAGGAGGTGTATGTACCTATTTATCGGTATGGGCAAATTGATTATGCGAGTGTACGTGCAACCCTATGTAATATAGTATTTTTTTACACAAAAAAAAAATTATCAGAATTATTGTACGTAATTATAATTCAGGATTCATTTGTATTTGATTGTATAATAATTACAGATTTGAGAGACGAAATTAAACGGAGATGAATCATAACATGAATATTGATTAAATTGTCTATTAGTTAAGGAGTAAGAGGGAATGTAGGTTGAGGGTTATTTAAATGCCCTGATACCAATGTATATAATTGCATTTTCGTGCTAAGGGGACAAATTACCTGTAAAGATTAAATTTGCATTTTCAACATTCACAGTTTTCAAAATTTTAAGAAATTGGAGAAAATCAATTTTCAGAATATTTCGATGTTTTCTCCTCCACCCACTGTTTGTCAAGAAAATTCATTTGAATGTCATCACTAATTATTCTGAATAATTAGAGGAGATGCGTCCCTTTCCGTCCGCATAATACGATAAATTACAATTTATTTAAAACTAGAATAACAACGCAACAGCTGATTCTCCATAGTACGATAAAATCCGCAAGTGAGAATAATTGTCATTAGGTACAGACGATTGAATTGTAATTAATCATAATTTATGTTTGAGAATCTTCCAGGATGTCGAGACATCTGCATGCATTTTTTTAAGCCATGGGAATCGAATTTCTGTCCTGATTGGTGGTAACGAATCAATAATTACTAGTAATAAGTCACAATTCAACTGCAGGATGAATATCTAAGAAATCCTTGTACCCCCTGTTAAAATTTAATAAGTACAGAGTACGGAACTATTAGTTTGCTCAAATCAATCGATATTTAACAAAACTAAAATTCTCTTGGGTTTGATACCAGAATTTATTCTCAGACTAATTAAATTTTCCAACATTCTATCATTTTTTATTCTTCGGTCCTATAAAATTGACAAGATCGTCACTAACGTGAGCCCTTGTATATTTTTAATATATTTTTCTGGGGGTAGATTTTTTCCTCTGTCCTTTCCTCTCATTTCGACACAGTCATTACCCTAATTGCATCTGGATTTCAATAATTCGGGGAAGGGCTAGAGGAAATATTGATTTTTAGGGCTATTGTTCATCTAAGGTGTGATTGTGTGATTATTATGCGGTAGTAATTAATATCTCACAACTGTTAGGATATTTGTAACCAGAAAGAGTCACTGGGAGATGTGAAAATATTTCTAGGGAAATGGCAAAACGTCGTAATCGCGTTCTCCATGAAATTCATGTCCTTTTGTCATTTCACTATTGAATTCAATGTGTTAGAGACGATTTTTCAATCTTCATTTTCTGTAGTTTATTAGAAATTCCGTGGGGACATTTGAGAGGATATGTTTAATAAAATAAACTGCGTTTTATACACCTCAGGGAATTGTTTGAATTATTTATTTCTCATGATGTTTTACCAGCTGTCATTTTCAGGTGATAGAGAGTTTTTTCCTCGTCAGAGATCTCCGCCGGAGCTCCGGACATTAGATCTTTGCCATCTCCAGTCTTGGGGAAGGCTATTACTTCTCTGATGCTCGGGGAATCACACATTATTGATAGTAATCGATCCAGACCTAAATAAATAAAGCCATTCAAGTAAAAATAAGAAGTAAACAAATTCATAATTGATCATTTCACTTTTACTGGAGATCAATTATTATTTTTAAGTAAATCCCAGTAAACTGAGGAGCAAATGTCAATAGTTTCGTAGAAATTTTTGTGAATTGTTTTCCGATTTTTTTGTATTTGTGTATGGAATTATGAGTAATTGATCATTACCGAATGCAATTCCTCCATGAGGGGGTGCCCCACTCTTCAAGGCCTCCAGCAGATGCGTCATTTGAGAAGTATCAATATTTAACCAGTTTAATACTTTCTCTTGTAATTCTGCATCGTGAATTCTAATTGAACCTCCAGCTATTTCAGAACCGTTGAGCACCAGATCGTAATGCAATCCTCGAACCTTTGAGGGAAAATACCGAAATAATATTCCTTAAAAGACTTTCGCAAAGAGTTTAATTGTTACCTTTAGAGGATCACTTTCGAGGTACTGTACATCTTCAGGGTGAGGTGCAGTAAAAGGGTGATGGGTGGACGCGAGAGTATCATTATCAGTTTTTTCGAATAACGGAAAGTCCACAATCCACAAAAAATTAAAGCTCTTCGATCTTACCGGTAAACCCTTTGCTTCCATGATATTGCTAAATTCTTTAAGGACTTTACCAAGTAGTTTCCTCTGAAAAATAATTTATTAAGAGTTCAGACTTCTACTTTTTAATTATCTTAGTATTTTTAGTACTCACTGCATTGTCTTTATGCCCTTGAGCAATAAATACTGCATCATTCTCATGGATATTGAATTCCAGCTGGAATTTCGAAGCATCTATATTGCATTTACTTTCGAGTTTTTCCTGCCAATAGCCAGAAGCCTTCATTTGATTGAATACCACTTTCGTATACTTAAATTCCTTAATGAGTTCCATCATTTGTGTTTTCACAGAATTCGTAAGAAAATTCTGAAATAATATTGAATAATTCTTAATTGAAGATAAAATCCTTTAGATCAGAGATTAATTAATCAAGATTAATAATCAATAATAATTAATGTTGAACAAAGAATGGAGGACTTACAGATCCTTTTGGAATCAATAAAGCATAAACCCCAAAGTTTTCGACGTTATCACTCAATTTTCTTGTTAATAAATTTGTGATATTGTGTATCTGGAACAAAACAAAATTATTTTATCATTCGTAATAAATAAAATATTTATTATGCAGATTTATTGGGCAGGAGACTGACTCGATATGGAATCCGGAGATCTGGCTGATCAGATCCATACATATCCATGATTTCCTCGTACGTAAATCTCTTGAAAGGAACCGTTACGTCTCCAAAATCCTTCGGCCAGCAATTCGCAATCAGCTGCTCCACCATCGTCATGATTCCCTCTCGATCAGTGAAAGACATCTCTATATCAAGCTACAGGAGCATGAATTCAATGAAATTAATTCCCTCCTTTCCATTTTTCCGAATTTGAATGAATTCTGAAGAAAGACGTCACTAATAGATTTTCAGTTAATCAAAAAATAAATTACTTGAGTGAATTCCGGCTGACGATCCGGTCTCGCTGTTTCATCCCTGTAACACCTGGCAATCTGAAAATACCTGTCGATGCCTCCGACCATCAGTAACTGTTTAAACTGCTGGGGACTCTGGACGAGGGAATAAAATTTCCCTGGATGCTGGGTAGGGACGACAAACTCCTGTGCTCCCTGAAAAATCCCCCGTGGCCCCTTGAGTCCTGAATCTCCAATAAAGTCTGAGAGAAAATTATTTGATTTGATTTTACCCCTGGAGTTCTACGAAAGAGCGTGGGAGTCTCAACGTCGACGAATCCACAGTCGTCGATGAGGAAAAATCTCATTTTATTGAGAAGCTGAGATCTGACTCGCAGATTCCTCTGCAGAAAGGGAAACCGAAGAGCAAGGTATCGGTACTGCATCTGCAGGTTCTCCTTGGGGACATTAAATTTCCTGATGGAGAACGGCAGCTGGGGGAGGCACTCATTATGGACCTGAAGGGATTTGATTTTCACCTCGATTGCTCCTGTTCTCATTTCTGGATTCTCCTGTCCTGGGGGACGAGCCAGTACCGTCCCAGTGATGCTCAGGACACTCTCGAAGTACAGGTGCTTCACAATTCTTATTAAATCACTTTTCTGAAGACAAATTATTTTATTATCAATTCACCTGAGGATAAGTCCTCTAAATCATTTCAGAAAAATTAATTCCAATATAAAAATCCCTTGAAATTCACCCCAGAAAAAATTAAATGGTAAAAAGAATTTGATGATTATCGATTGATCTCGAAAGATTTCAGGTGAAGTTAAATTAAAAACAATGAGGGACTTATTTATAAAGTGAAGAATCTCACAGCATTTGGAATAATCAACTGTGTAGATCCATAGGAATCCCTCAGGATGACGAATTTTCCCATTCGATGGAACTCCATCCATCCACATAACTGAACATCTTCTCCAACATTTTCTAGAGTTAGCTCTCCACATGTATGAGATCGCTGAACGAATTTATTCACAGGAGCAATTTCCCTCTCGGTCTCGACACTCTCCAGGGCATTGGTCGAATTTTTGGTGTGCAATCTGCAGAAGGAAGTGGTGCACCTAGTGCAGAAGTCATTCTGCAACAAAAAATAATAGTTCCCTTTTCTTCATTATATTTTTAAAATTTTTGTGATGACACAAAACAGTGGAATCTCACAGAGTATCATCATTTATCTGTGGAATTAATTAATTAATTGATGGATTGGTAATTACCTTTATTCTACAATTATTTACAGAGCCTAGGACCTCCGAAGTCACCGGCACGATACATTTTTTAATTAAATACCGAGAGAATCTCGTTGTCCACATTTTCACTGAAAACACTGGACATAACGACCAATCAGGGGACGATCATCTGACAATGAGTTTTGGAGTGATTTTGAGGTTAAAATCCTCTGGATGAACGCATCGTCGTTTAGTTTACGTTGACATAACAATCTCTAAACAATTAACAAATCACTGAAATTACATTGTTGGAAGTAATTAAATCGCATCAACTGTTTTTAAAGAACTGCTGAATTATTTTAGTACTAAATAAAAGTGTTATTTTCATTAAAAAATTAACGTTTCCCCGGTGAAGGCGTCGATCATCAGCGAAAATGGTAAATGGCGCGTTTTTTCGTTACTATTAACTTTTTTAATGAGTAAATAAAATTCTACTGGTTGCATTAGGTCTCATTAAACTTTGGAATTACCTAAATTATTTTTTTGTGTTTTAGTTGCCACTCTCGTTGCTCAGAACAGCCCAGAATCATCCAATGGTAATTCGCCAATCTCCCCGGTCGTCATAATATTAATATTTATTATTTTTTCAACACAATGATTCAATTTTCATTGAATTTTACAGCTTGTGGAGCTGAAAAATGGAGAAACTTATAATGGACATTTGGTGAGCTGCGATAATTGGATGAATATCAATCTCAGAGAAGTCATTTGCACATCCAGGGTGAGTACAGATGATCATAAATTTGGGAGTATGGAGCAATATGGACACCAGTTTTGAATAATGCCATTAAATGAATGTGGATTGTTGCTACAACTTCATTTGCAGATGAATAATGCAACAACGTTGAGATGATGTATCAAATAAATTTTCATTGGATATCTCTCAGGAGATGGTAAACAGCGCAATTTTCATGTAGCCTCTTTTGTAAGTCTGATTTTGTTCTAGAAGAAAGATTCTTGGAGAAATTCTCCGATGTTCGTGAAAAGCTGCTGAATTTTTATGATGTCCATTTTACCCCACCCGTTTCTAATAATGACTCATAAAAAATTGAATTATAATCAATATTCAGTGGAATAAATTAACAAAATAATTGAAATGAAATAAAGACCTGAATAATGCCCTTGATTAGGATGGAGACAAATTCTGGAGAATGCCAGAGTGCTACATCAGAGGGAGTACAATAAAATACCTGAGGATTCCCGACGAAGTAATTGACATGGTGAAAGAGGACGTCCAGATGAAATCGAGGGGAAGAGGAGATATGAAGGGCCGAGGTGGACAGAACCAGAGAGGAGGGAGAGGAGGTGGCAGAGGTGGTGCATTTGGAGGACGTGGTGGTCGAGGACCTGCACCCCTCGGCCGTGGCGGTAATCAAGGGAACAAACCCCTGAATAAATCACGACCCAAGTGAATCCACATCTTCACCGTACTCCACCTAAATTTATTTAAATCTATTTTTTCATCCAAAATCATCAGTTTCTCCACTCAAAATTACGTCAACCATTCAGAGACATTGAAAATCATGTTGAAACGTTGATAAATGTTGTAAAGCTTGTAAAATAAATGATTAAAAAGAAATAATAAGTTTCATTCCTCAATTACGATTTTTATTCAAAAAATCAAATCACAATTACTTAAAAAAATTTATTAAGTCTAGACACTTCACTCAGGTGATAATTATCAATCAACCGTAGCAATACTTCGATAGAAGATAATTTGATAAATCAAGCAATATTATAAATAAGAATATACAGAGACGATGACCCACTGTGGACATAATAATCAATTGAATCCGTCGATGATATTGTCTTGATTGTTTTAATATTCGGGCGTTGCGTTTTCCTTCACGATTGGTTTTGTCATCGCCTTGTAATTACGGTGAAGAGACTTGATTCATACGATTGTAAAACCAAAAAATGTTCATAGACTCGTTAACGTGTTCTGTCATCTCTATGAACTCATTTATTGCGCCTTCCATTAATAATAATGGATTTATTAATGCCAGCGTGGCATACAAATGCTGATTCCATTCGGTATCGTCAATAATTTTATCGGCCTTCAACTGAAAAAATAATAATATCAATGGTAAATTATTTATCATAATCTCCTTTTTAAGAAAATCATTGAATACATATGCAATACGAAAACTTACTGTACGAGGCCAAGTCGATCTCGTCGGGTAATTCTGTGATATTAACGTCGAATCTCTCCTGAACGTCATTCAGGATTTTTGCGTCACTCTCATCACTGACGAGGGTAATTGCGAGTCCCTGGGAACAATAATAAACAATTTAATTAAAGACCAGACGTCAAAAAGCCAAAAATTCAGCGAAACAATCAATTTTTCTAATTACTTTGGTTCCAAAACGTCCAGCACGAGCGACTCTGTGGAGATATGTGTCAGAATCCTCGGGCATGTCATAATTGAAGACGATGTTGACTCTCTCGATGTCCATGCCACGACCAAAGAGATTTGTTGCTACCAAAATTCTCTGAAACCCAAGAATAAATTCCTCGATAAAGCAGTTCATCCCGAAAAGTTTCAAGAAGTTAATTTATTTATAATAATTCAGTAGAGAGTTCAAGAGTAAACATTCACGATGTGATCATGAGGTTGAAAAAGTCATCATTAGCTGACGAAATAGAAATTATTTGATTCAAACTACTGGCGTCATTCTTGAATTAATAATTGCCAATGTCTCACCTTCTGGAAATCTTTGAATTGCTGATATCTGGAGAGACGCTCCTCCTGGGTCATTCCTCTGTGGATTCCAATGGCTGGAAAATTTTGCTCTGTCAGAAGTTGCGCCAGGGCCATGCAACGCTGAACTGATTTCACAAAGATGACGACCTGTCACCAATTCCAAAAATATAATCAACTATACCTTTCACTGCAAAAGAATAAATCCAAATAGTTCCAAAAAAAATCTACCTGATTGAACTCCAAAACATCCAGCAGCTCAAACAACTTTTTATTTTTCTCATTCTCCTTCAACTTCACGTAATGCTGCTGGAGTCCATGAAGTGTGAGTTTGGCTTCATCATCGACGTAGACTTCCATAGGCTGCGCAAACAACAATAAAATGAGAAAGCCCATCCTAGACCCCCAAAAAGTCCTGACCAAGACGTAAAAAATCAATTCAATTCGTTTATACAAATGAAATCAATTCAATTCGTCGATCAAAACTGAGTCTTCAAAAACCGTAAATTTTAAAATAAAAAAAAAAGTAAAAATAAACCGCAAAAACTAATAGAATTAATTTAGTAACAAATAATGATCATTTTTTTCCATTTTCTCTTCTTTTTTTTATCATTTTCTTTTTCATTTTTTTTTCTCGAATCAACAACTGATCTTATCGTTGATGACATTATCACACTGGTTACATACGGTCCGGCGACTTCCATCTCAAGGTAGTGCCAACAACGTAAACACTCGGCATGTCAAGACCCTGACCAGAACTAAGATGTAGCCACCCAGGAATGCTCAGCCACAATATCCACAGCCCGTTGCCCAAACACTCCATAATCACTCGTCATTATTTCTCATCAGAGATATTCCTCAGGATATCGTCGATGGATCCCAAACCCCCACTGAATTCCCCTCATCCCTGAATTTAATTCCCCTAACGATTGTTTAACGCCGACGATCTAACTGCCTCTCTATTCTAATCGCATAGCCCCCAAGAGTCCTCTTGAATCTTCTTTCTTGCATCTTCTGTCTTCTTTTTCTTCTTGATGTACTCCTGCCCCCTCCAGCCCCCTCCAGCCCCCAAAAATAACTTCGCATTTCCCAGTTTTTCGATTAACGACCACCCACCCACCGATTTTTTTAACGAATCAAGGATTTTTGTTTTACTCATGTGGAGGATGATTATCGGATTTGGACAAAGGAGAGCTTTTGGGAGATTAACCTCAGGAATTTTATCGATTGGACAAGAGGATCCGGAATTATTGGATCATGGGGAAAAATTCAAGGGAATATAGTGGATTCAGCTTTGAATTCTGTTATTTGTTTTGTTTGTGGTTATTCTGGTTTCTCTAGCTAGCCTAACCCGCGAGAACACCCGGAGTATAATCGTGGTCTGAGCTCTCCCCTGGGTGTGAACTTGGGGATGTCCAGGGTGTGATCAAATTCAAAGATTGCGGTGAAGAGGAAGTTTGGCTAATTACATCTTGCATGAATTTCTTGCACACTGGACGAATATCCTTGGACAAGGTAGCGCTGAACATCATTACTTGTTTGCCGTGGGGAGTGGAACGGAATATTTCTTGTACGTCCCTTCGCATATCTGTGAAAACCCAGAAAAATAATTCATTACTGGAAATAATCGAGGAATTTGTCATCATGGGAGATTTTTTTTTCTCTAGTCAGTTGTGGGTGGTAGATATGTTTGTCATCATACGAGGCTATGATTATTTCAACATCATTCTAGAATTTTTCATTACTTATCACCGAGTTTTATTGCAAATTAAGACTTCCCGTATTTTCAAATAATTGATTTATCATTACATTCTCTGACTTATCAGATGACTTACCCAGTAATTCCAGCATTTTGTCGCACTCATCGAGGATGAAATGCTTGAGGTGTTTGAGGTTGAGCTTCTTAGTTCTCACCAGGGCGAGAATTCGACCTGGGGTACCCACCACGATGTGGGGACATGTGTTTTTCAAGACCTCTTCGTCTTTCTGGATGGGAAGACCACCAAAGAACACTCCCACCTGTAATTGCATTAGCAAATTGGAGATTTAATTGCTGTCTTTTCCCTGTCTTTTGGGTTCATGAGATTAGCTAGAACTTCGTCAGTAGTGGGTAGTGGTAAATGCAGTAGTCATCATATTAGGCTCAGACTTAGGCAACATCATTCAAAGATCTCAAATGTACTTGTCCAATTGTTTTCCAGGTTTTTTTTTTCAACAATAAGAATTTCTAATATTGAACGTGAGACTCAACAAAACGTTTCTTTACAATTGTATTGTGATATAATAATAGCAAACGGACCTCAAGCATTCAACAGCCCACGTAGAAAAAGAATTCAATGGAAAACAATTACTCAAGACTGAATCATTTCATGAAAAAATAAAATATAATATAAATAATTTACCTTGACTGCCGGCATGTATTTCGAGAATCTCTCATATTCTTTGCTGATTTGGAAGGCAAGCTCACGTGTATGGCACATGACGAGAACATAGACTTGATTCTCAGTGAGTTCAAGCTGTTGCAACGTCGCCAATACGAAAACTGCTGTTTTCCCCATACCAGACTTCGCCTGGCACAGAATATCCATGCCAAGAACAGCTTGTGGAATGCATTCGTGTTGTACTGTCAACAAAAAGAAAAATTAATTACCAAAAGTTCCAGAATAATTCAGAAAATATTTCTGGGGTTTTAATCACTCAGAGAGATTTTTCTCAGTCACTGACAATCTGTTGTCCCTATCTACCTCGTAATTCTCATCATTTGTTTCCTAATTTTTATCGGTTTATTCGAAATAATTCGTGGAAATAGTCACCTTCGGAGGGATGCTCGAAACCACAATCGACAATGGCCCTCAATATCTCTGGCTTCAGCAGAAAATCTCTGAATCCACTGCTGTGAATAGACACATATGTTCCCTTAACTTCCTTCTTTGCCGGGACGTCACCACTTCCATCAACAACTGCCTCAGTCTGCTCCTCATCCTCGTAATCCAAAAGATCGTCGTTGTCAGCCATTCTACTGGGGATCCTCTTCAATATACGTTAACCCTGTGAATTAAAAAAGCAAAATTTAACCACTTGAACTCAGTTTATTACAGGATTCAATGAATATTTACTGTCTTTCAATTTTTCAATACAAAAAATCATAATTTTTTAATTAACGAAGTAACGAGAATTTGACGGTGAAAGATTAAACTGCCAAATAGGATTTCAAATTTATTATGATCTCGAGTATTTATGAGCCAATTTTGTTGATTAATTATGTAAAAAAACCAATCCGCCATTTTCGGCCTCGTGTTGACTTGTAACGACGCACAAAGCCCTTAGGTCTTAAAAATATATTTTTAGAACCGAAATAAATTAATCAAACGACATAAAATTCCCCGAAACAGAATAATCCAAATATTTTTCAATTTAAGGCAAATATTTTTAACGTTTTCTCAGTTATCCACGTGAAATAAATACCAAATATTTCGGTATGACGAAAGAAAATAATACAAATTCTTCTTTAAAAAAACAACAATAATAAGGAGCGATTAATACAGATTTAATTGTGAAAATAGAAACTGAGAGAGAGAGAGGCAGCATTATCTTTAATCTCGAATGTTCCTTTGAGATTATAATTTTCACTATCAATTATGTAAACGAAATCCGCCATTTTCGGCCTCGTGTTAACCTGCACCGACGCCCAAAGCCCTCCAATTTTCAAAAACATTTTACAATCCACAAAACTACTCGATTCTTGCAAATCTGACTTCACACATCACATAAATCCAGATCCACAAACAGATAATTAATACAAATAATAATAACAAATTAAACAGCAAATTCTTACAAGGCCAAATAATTTGCCTACGTGGCGTCGGCCTGGCAAAACACCAAAATTCGTCGAATAACGGAGTAATAACAGAAAATAAATCCTTCAATGGCATCTCCAATAATTGATTAGTCATAAAATCGTATCAATAACTGTCGATCGCTATTAAAAATACCGATTAATTATGGATTACAAACTCACCAACGAACTCACAACTGCCTGATGCCGTGATAAACAGGACACTAACAGTTAAAAAAAATGGCTGCTATTTCTGACGCCTTTCTGATCTAAAATCTGAACTACTACCGCCCCCTAGATTCAAGCGGAAGTCTTCATTATCCCGCAATTACAAATTTTTCATCGTAACGAACAAGAATGTCAACTGTCCGTTATTAATTTCTATTTTTTAATCGCAATTTAATGTTTCAGGCTATTTCTTCCGAAGATGATTCCCTGGGACGTCTTCACTTTGAGACAATTCTACTGCTGTAGTCAAATATCTGGGCTAAATACCTCCCTAAACAACAACATCTCTGAAAACAATTATCCCGTGTCTGCAATTGTTAATTATTATTGAATAAAAATTGGAGAATTCTGGAAGGTGCCTTTCTGTTGATGGATATTAATGGGTGTCTTCCCGCGGAAATTTCAAGTTTTTTAATGGTAATTAGGAAGAGATACATCTGGGCTGAGGTTGAGGGACAATTGACTGCTTGATAAATTTTTCTGTCACCTGGGGATCAAGAGAAATTACTCTGGAGTTCGATTTCAACGAGGAATTACCTGGAAGTTGACGCACGAAGGTGAGGGATTTATAAAGTAAAGAGTGTTTTTTTTTTGTTATAAAAAATTATATTCTTGTGCTGACATTGCATTTATATGTATTTTTACCCTATCACAGTAAAGGAGGTGTCCCAATTTGAAGAATTGAAGTAAAATTACGGAGAAAGACTATTGGGTGCGAGAGACTGCGTGATGAAGTGTTAATTAAGGAAAATCATTGGTTAATGATCCCGAAGGGATTTAATTGTCATTATCTTTGTTAGAGAATTGTTCTCTTCGTTCAAATTTCGCAATAAGTTCTTACTGATTCAACAAGACGGCGCCACAACAATGAGCTTTTTTTAAATTGAAATTGACCTCAGGCTAGTTACTAATTATTAAGGAGGGATTATTTAATTTCGTACATTAATGACATTCATTAGCGCTTCACGTTAATCTAGTTACAAAAACAACTAAGGACTAATCAACGATGAGATATAAAAATAGATAATATCATAATTAGTAGTCAACACTTTGTCGAAGGGGAAATACCATTGATTGTAATTATTCTCATTACGATTTGGGGGAGGGGATTATTGACTAGCGACTTCACCGGCTTCGAGCACTTGAATCCACTTGAATAACAATTTTTTTTTATCGAGTCTGCCGAGCTAAAGCAAATCCCTAAATTTTCCATAATAATATAAAAATGTTTCAGGTACTAAATAATATCTGAATAAAATGAGAATTTCTCTGAATTTTAAACACATGAAAATCAATTTTTGGGAATCTGTTTTCGAAATATTTAGTGGCTGAAGGATTTCCACAAAAGCTCGGAAAATTCAGGGGTTCGATTTCCATATTCCCAGAATAATTCAAACCGCGTGATTATTATTCTTCCCAATAATCTCCACTGAAGTCCTCTGATACTGATCCTTCCTAAAGCTCCCAGAGAACCCATTCAACTCATCAAGGATCGACTCAATATCCCTGCCTTTGGTTTCTGGAATGAAGAAAAATGTGAATACCAACGTGCAAATGCAGAAGGCAGCGAGAAGAAAGAATGCGCCGTCGATGCCAAGTAGATCCATGACGAAGGGAAAGTACTTCATATTGAGAAATGCGACAATCCACATAAAGACCATGGCAATGGAATTGGCGAAGCCTGATATATCAGAGCTGAAGACTTCTGAGGCGACCACATATGGGGCTGGGCCCATCCCTAGGCAATAAACAATTGCATAGCCTGAGATTGCGATAACTGGAATCCAGGAAAACGAACTGACATCGTGACCCCAAGACTGAACACACAGGAATGCTCCCAGTATGCAGTGACAAATGGCCATTCCAGCAGAGGAAATCATGATGAGGGGCCTCCTTCCAGCCCTTTCCATCATCAACGTTGATAGCCATGACCCTAACACCTGGGTACCACCTACAAGGACAGTTGCTATATTTGGCTGCAGAGAACTTCCAGCCATTTTGAAGATCGTCGCAGTATAGGCGACCTGATAATAAGATTGTCAATTAATTATTAAATTTTCGTTATAGAAAAAAACGCAGAACATTAGGATTCAGGAGGAAATGAAATTTTTCTACTCACCACTGCACTAATTCCACAGAATTGCTGGCCTCCCAGCATGGCGATGGCGATCATGAAACCCTTGAACGTTCCCCGGTCTCTGAACAACGCGCTGAACCCAACAGATTTATTATTAGCTGTATTCTCCTTGGCAAGGGCTTGGAGTCTCGATAATTCCTGTTCAACAGTCGCCTTGTTGTTGCCCTTCAGCCACATCAATGATCTAGACACAAATTGTTAACGAATTATTGACTATATTATGAAGGAAAAAATTGCACATCCTAGTTTACGAATTCGATATTAAACTCACCTAGTGGCTTCTGCGATTCGTCCTTTTCTCATCAGATAAATCGGTGTCTCAGGCATAAAAAGAAATCCTCCGAGGAAGAGAGCCACATTGACAAGTGCGCAAATAGCAAAAATATTGTACCGCAGAATGGCACCGAAGATGTACGCCATGAGGATGCCGATGTTGACGGAGAAGACGAGGATGCTACCGTATTGTCCTCTGACAGTGTCACCAGTGATTTCGGATATGTAGATGGGAATAACGAAGATGATGAGTCCAGCTGCTATTCCAGCGAAGAGACGGGCTGCCCAGAGGTAGGTGTAGTCCACTGCGAGGAGGATCAGCAGCCAGCACAGGCCTGAGGGTATCGCGATAATGCAGCCAGTTATTTTTCTACCGAAACGCTCTGCCAGGGGACTGCAGAAGGGCAGAATCCCCAGAGCTCCCACACACAGCATTCCATTCATCCAGGACATCTGTTCGCTCGTCATTGGAACTGATCCTATCGGCGTCTCTTCCGACTGCAACAGCGGAGCCATCGGCGATGACCAACCCAGGATCAACCCGTAGGCCAGACTTGATAAATTAACTGCAATCAAAAAGACATCATCATCAAAATTCAACATTTTATTGATGAACATTATAATTTCGTCCCACTATTCCCCGGAAAATAAAATTCAAAATGAAAACTAGAATTTCAAAAAAGTTGTGGAATTCCCTTGGGATTTCTAAAACTTAAGAATTTTTGGTAAATTAGGGTAATAACAAATTTTTTGCATAAACATTTTTTATAGAAAAATATAAGAGCTAGAGAAAAGGTATTCATGGAAATTTCGTAATCTTCCTTCCATTCCGAGATATTGAAAAAAAATTAGTCAGCAATGCATGAATCAATGAATTTTCTCAACTTACTTATAATTGTCGCAAAGAATTGCTTCCACTTTCCCGGCTCGACCCCCGCTGTTTTTCGTGTATTCATTCTTGTTGTTTTAATTAAGATAAACTTCTTCACTTGTATAGAAACTATAATGTAAAATATATAGGTCTTGGGGGAGTTCAAAAGACAATGAGGTGATGAAAAGTCATTCAGATGTGGAGGATCAACTTCTCCGGAGGCTCGTCGACCAATGCAATTACGACATTTCTCCCTCTGTATATGATTTTATAGGAATTGCCCAGCCCCCAAGTTCATCACTCTTATCATGCCACGTGAGGACAATGCTTACATTACAAATAATCTACCACAATCTTCCACATACGAAAGAGCAAGGGTGCAATATATAGGAGCTTCGTTTAAATCTCCGAAATTTGATCAAGGATCTATTATCGAAGCCGCGGGGATATTATTACGAATTACCAGTTCGAATTTCATCATGACGATTCATTTTTTTAAAATTTACCTAAAAATAAGTTAAACGTGCGTCAAATGCTTCGTTTACTCGGAGATCAGTTTCTTGTGATCGTTATTTACAACTCGAGACACTACTTCCAGTAGATTGCAAATTTACTCAATGATTAATTCAAATGTCTGATAATGAGTTTTGAATTTGATTTATCCCGTTTATTCGATAGTTGCGGAGGTTCTAATCTCTGTATAATTGTGTGGCGACAGAGACTGTCATAAATTATAAGTGTTGTTATTTTATTTGAGAGGGAAATGAAAATTAATGACGATATGGAGGGAAAAATGTATTTTTGCCATGTACGGCGCAATTTTCAAGTAATTTAAATTATTTTTTTACAATAATTAATTATTTATGGTACCAAATTGAATTTCACTTAGAGAATTTTATTTCGAACGAAATACAATTTTTAATTGTTTGTTTTAAATCAATTTGAAAAATATATATTATTTTCGTGATGATTAACACAATTAACATTAACTCAATGTTTCAGAGGCAGAATTTTTATAATTGTCGAATCCCTCTCGAAATACGATGGCATGGCGTTGCAGTGGAACAACAAATCAAGAGATGATAGCGAAACTGAAACGTAAGAATAATTTAATATTTTAATAATTAATAACAAAACATGTTTTTATGATTTTAAAAAATTATTGTTTTATTTTCTACTCTGGGTAGAAATGAAAGGAAATGCTATTCCGATATAATTTTTTTTTTTTCAAAATTACATTTAGTCTAGATGGAATTGAAGTTTTAGAAGTCAATGATTAATTCAAATTTTCAGAAAGTACAATTTTAACATCGGAGAGAGCTGAGGCCGCGATGCTCGCAATTGACAGAGGAAAGTACTGCCACGAATCCGATCCATACCTGGACCGCCCCAGGAGAATAGGCTACAACGTAACCATCAGTGCCCCCCACATGGTAATCACCCCTAAAAAATAAATATCACACGAGAATAATCCCATGAAAAACTGGGGATCACCATTTTTTTTTAATAAAAATTCGGAGTAAGGAATCTGCTGCTTATTAATTAATAACTAAAGGAATAATTAAAAGTTAAGGAAAGAGTCTTTTTTTTATTGCGCCGATTATTCAAAATATTTAATATTTACTATTCAAATAGTTACAAAATTATTATAAAAAACAAGACAAATTTCGTAAAGAAATCATTTGATTTTTATATTAATTTTTTTGGAGTGGAATACTAATTGATACAATTGGATTAATTACTTATTTAGTAATTGATAGTCAATTTTCCGAAATAGTATATGATAAATTATATTTTATTGAATGTTTTTACTTCGTTTGCCCCGATAAATAATTATTTTTTATTTCGGTAGGATGACTTATAATTCAGAGAATTGCATTACGAGCGTCACGGGGTCAAGCTTATCTAACGATGTCACAATTGCCGATAGCTAATCATTTTTTTAATCGCGATTTCGCAAAATATTCCAACGACAAGTGCATTGATAATGAAAATAGACGGGTTTGAAGAGTAAATAGAGCCGACCCTGACCGTCCGATGTGTGAAGATTGATAATTGCTGTGATAATAATTGATGTTTCAGCACGCTTATGCGCTATCGATACTCACAGAGCACCTGAAGGAGGGATCCAGAGCCCTGGACGTGGGTTCTGGTTCTGGTTATTTGACTGCTTGCATGGGGTTCATGGTGGGAGCTACAGGAAGAGTTATTGGGGTCGAGCATATTCCTGAGCTCGTGGAGATTGGGGAGAGAAACGTCAGGGAAGATTGTCCAGAGTTCATTGACGATGGACGAATCAAGTTTGTGGGTGAGACTAAACAAAATTCAACTCATTATCTTCCAAGATTATTCTAAATTTATGATACTTATCGTCCCTGCGGTTTTGAAGATTTGAAGATCAAAATATTTGAGAGAAATAATGATAAAACTAACTGATAAAAATCTTAAAATGATTCTAGAGGCTGACGGACGAGCCGGATACCCCCAGGCAGCTCCTTACGATGCCATCCACGTGGGAGCTGCTGCTGAAAAAATTCCTGATGAGGTAGAATTCATTTTTTCTCAATTTTTGTGGATGCTGTAAAAAATTGGAGATGCGAAAAGGAAGGAATTTTTCATTTGAAAATCTATTCCCCAGTTGGTGAAACAATTAGCTGCTGGGGGTCGTCTCATCCTTCCAGTGGTGACCATCGAGGGCTTCGAAAAGTACCAGGACCTGGTGCAGATCGATAAAGACCAGGATGGCACCGTTAAAACCAAAAAGCTCATGCACGTCTCTTACGTACTCCTCACTGATCCCAATACTCAATTACATCATTAGAATTTGAAGCTGTTCCCCTTCCCCCGACATCTAAATTTGGTTGTAACAAAAAAAGCTCGTGAGTTCGTCCACCACCAGCTGCGCAGCTGCACCCTTCGGATTCACAAAACAAGAGGATTTTCATCGACATGAGCCACTCCCAGCCACAGCAGGATCACTACCTTCGATCTATCGAATTATGTAAATATGATTTAGTAATTACGAATTTTATTGGAGGATTAAATTATATTTTGAATATTACACACGTTTTTTCATTGAATTATCGATTTTGAATAAACAGTGGTGCTCTGGGCAGCTCTAGGGAACTTAGAGAGGGACTAGGGAATTTTCACGTCAGAGTAGAAATGGCGAAATAATAATAAATGCGAAATCAAAGGTTCGCGATTTTTCTATGAGTTTTCTGTGGGGAATCCAGAGTTTTATCCAGAATAATTGAATGAAAAGTTGTTGAGACTGTAGTAATTCAGGAAAGGGGAGTCAACGGTGACCTAGTATCATTTTTTGATGGATGGAGATCGAAGTGAGACCCTCATCTGTGAAAATGAAGGAGAATAATTTTTCAGCTCTTAGCATTTGAACTTGATGATCTCGTGAATTAATTATCCAACTGATGATTAAGACTGGCATTCTAATTGCAGTTGCAACAATAGTCATGGCAGCTTTTGGCAGATACCATGGAAGATCGAACAGGGATTTAGTGCAGTACCTGAAGAAATCGAAGGTTATAAAATCTGATAGAGTCTTCGATGCAATGTGCTCGGTGGACAGAGGAAAATACACGACAGGATATCCCTACGTCGATTCTCCCCAGGGGATCGGTTATGGAGTAACAATAAGTGCTCCTCACATGCATGCTCATGCCCTGGAGCTGCTGGAGGACAAGTTGAAACCTGGAAATAAAGCCCTAGATGTTGGCTCTGGTTCAGGGTATTTGACTGCTTGTATGGG
Source organism: Fopius arisanus (assembly GCF_000806365.1). NCBI lineage: Eukaryota > Metazoa > Arthropoda > Insecta > Hymenoptera > Braconidae > Fopius > Fopius arisanus. Next base: position 202,525 of record NW_011887782.1, read on the forward strand.
AATAATGTTGGGAAACGAAGGAGTTGCTGTTGGTATTGATCACATCCCAGAGCTTCAGGCACTGGCCAAGAAGAACATAATGAATGATAAACCTGAACTCATAGATAGTGGACGTGTTGAACTTGTTGTGGGAGATGGGAGACTAGGATATCCTGGTCAAGCCCCCTACGATGCCATCCACGTGGGTGCAGCTGCTAAAGAAACACCTCAAACACTGATCGAGCAATTAGCACCTGGAGGGCGATTGATTGTCCCTGTGGGCGCCTCTAATTCGGATCAAACTCTCATTCAAATCGACAAGACCCTGGAGGGGGAAATTAAACAGCAACCCTTGATGGGTGTCGTCTACGTCCCCTTGACTGACAAGGAGAGGCAGTACAGTTCATGAAATCAGTGTCTGCTCCAATGAGCTCATTTGTTCGGTTGTTTTTCCTCAATCGTGATCATTTTGCATTTCTGAATGCTCAACGATTTAGAATTATAAAAATAATACTCATTGAAGTCTTCTATTGTTGGTAATCGGTCTAAATATTATAGTCTAGTTTCATTAGTTTCATCAGGACTAATTTAAAATTATTAGTCTTTATTATTTGTTATTTTCAATATTTGTAGATGGCAAATTTATTTAATGCTCAGTAATATTTAGACCTGTACTCTTTCAGTTGTTGTAGTTCAATTTGTGTTCTGATGACGTTATGTTCGATACTAGTCTCATTCTGTGAAGTAATATTATTTTTAGAGACAGTAATTTCACGAAGATCTAGACAATGAATTATCTAAAATCACTTCGTCCTTCGATTTTTTTCCTCGAGCTGATCACTCAGGAAAATTCTCACTATGTTAAAAGCCACTGTATGACTGAAAATAGTAATTTTTTTATTACAAATAAAATTATTGAAGTTATTATCACGATAATCAATGCATTTATTATTTGGTGATTCCAATATGGACCAGAACCTAATCATTTTTTGCAATACATATTCACACTTATATACACACCACAGACTAGAATTGCGTTTCCGAATACCAGATATATCTTACAAAAATTTAATAAACTTTCCTTGAGACTAATTTGTGAACATGGAAGATGAATTATTTCAATGATTGAGCGGGATATAACAAGAATTAAAGAATAAACTGTTGTGTACATAGTGCGTTCTTCGAGGAATGTCTTAGAGTAAAATTGCTGAGATACTTAATCAGTAGAATAAAAAAATCTGTCGTTAATAATATAAAACAAATAATTATTTAAATTAAGTCGTCTAGAGTGTGAATTGAGATTTAACTAGGAATAAACTGAGAGCAGACCCAATTGAAATTCCTAGCCCGAGGAAAGCACCCATCATTGCCGAGGCGATTTCTTTGTCGTGGGGGTCAACAATTCTGCGGAATTAATCGAATTAAAGTAATTATTAATGTCAATTATATATTTGTATTTATATTTTAATGATGATTTTGAAGAACTGATAAATCATGAAAATAAACTCACGTCGGGACGAGGATAAATGCGATATTGCACAGATAGCCATTGCCAATGGCGAAGATAACTGTGAGGATAATGTAGTACAGATCATCGTTTATGTACACAGGAAGATGATGACGAGGTTGGACATTGCAGAACATAAATGCTGGGATGAAGAACACTCGAGAAATGGAAAACGCCACGATCACCCACGGCTTATCTTTTGGCTGGAAAGAGATTTAAAAATAAATCTAAGCATCTCTCAAACTAATTAGTCTCCAATAGTACGTCAATCTCTCAAAGTACTACAAATTAAGATTTCGTCAACTTCAAAATTTGTAAAAATATTTGTTATTGAATCATAAATTAATTATTCTCACCCAGAGAAAAATTCCAGCCAGCAATCGGCCGATATAATCTCCACAGCTGAACGTCAGATATGTGACAACAGGTACAAAGTAGATATCTAGATGGAACAAATAAATAAATCATGAATAAGACTTGTGTTTTTAGACTGAGATGGCATTGACGAAAGTTAATGACAAATGATTTTAAAATGGATGGGATTTTTACAAACCATTCCACGCATATCCTTTTCCCTTATCCTTGCTTTCCACTAGGACAGTGACGCCAGGATAAACAGCCATAGTAATGAAAAACGTGAGAAAAATGGCTAGAGAATAAAGCCAAGTTCTCTTCAAAATACTCAGATAATTAGTCCTGTGCCCCTCGACGAAACTAACTTCAGCATTGACAGAAAAATTGGGTTCTTGTGACCTCGGCTTCTGCACCATATGATGCAAGAAATATTCCTAGAAAAAATTATAATCAGCTTAAATAATCCTCGCATAATATTAATTTCCATGTTAATCATCCGTTTAATCCGATTAGAAAGAATTAGTGATGATGTGTTTGTCATTAGATTTTTTGAATTGAATTGACTCACCTCTCGTTCGATAAGAATGTACGCGATCAAGGAGGCGAGGAGGACAATATCCCCGATTATGAAGTAGACGAGACCAGAGACAACTGGGCTAGCTCCTATCCAGAGTGACACTATTTCCGTCAGTGCTGTGAATATTCCACCGAGGGCTTGACCACTCGTCATTGCTGTTATATATTTTGGATTGAATCGACCCACTATTCCCATTAAACTACCTCCAAAAACTGCACTCAATGCTGTAAACAAAAAATTACTGAATTCTCAACAGATTTTAATAAATTACAGACATTCCGGTACTTAGGAAATTTTTTGTTCATTTGATTATATTTTTAAGAATATTATGTGATTGTATTTTATTCTTATTATAGTCTCTGTAATTATTTATATAGTCTTTGAAAAATAAAAATGAAATGTTTTTAGTAATTACTTACCATTAACAATAGCAAATGATGTTAAAACGATAATTAAAAATGTATTCTGCCCTGCAACCGAAGAAGCCATCAATTAGCCAAAGAATCATCGCTAAGAGATTTTCTTAAGAGATTCAAAAATATTCACTTACACTCGTCAGTATTGATTTTAACAAATGCAGTAGTCATGATAAATAATAGAAGAATAAGAGCTTGTGTCCCAACCATTCTCACTTGCTGGGACAATCTGCAAAAGACAATCAACATTATAATTACATGCATACGCCATCAGGAAAATCGATACAAAAAATTCCTCACATTTTGCTAAGAAATGTATTCAGTATTAAAAATAAAGTGCTTGGAATGGCACTTGCGATGTTCAGATAAGACATAAAACTCGCTTGCAGCTCTGTTCTCTTCTCTAAAATCTGTGTGTGCGTATAATTGTGGAGTCCTGTGTTGTTTTGATGGATTTCCCTGAACTTGTACATCCAGTACTAAAACAAAAAAAAAAACAGGATATGTCAATTATAAATAATTGATGCTCAATTGACAGTTCGATTTACCTCATCGGCAGTGACGAAGAAGGCCCAAGGTATCAGGGTATTTATCCCCAGTAGATAAAAAACGATGTAAGCGATATTGTACCTAGAAGGATAATAAATCATTCGTAATATTTACCACAGCAGTACGAAAACCATAAAATCGAATTTATTGATATTTTATCATCTACCTGTCCCTGGGGAGAGGCAGCAGATGCTTCTGATCTGGTACACAGACACTAGCATCATCCATTTCCGTCTCGATGTCATCCTCAAATTCACTATCACTCCCCCCAAGCAGTGGTCGTCGATTAATGGAATAGGCCATCCTCTAAACAACAATACCCAGTGATAAATCTCGACCTCCAACAATAAAAACATTCAGAAAAAACACAAACATTGATAGAAACAACCAGAAATAATGACAGATCAGAGAAAGAGATTCCCAACACTTCAAAACACAAACTCCCCTAAACGCCAACAACGAATACTCACAGGAGTGACTCAAAGCAGAAAAATCCAAGTAAATCAAGCCCCAAAGGTTAAAAATTGAACATAATCAATATTTAAACAATACTGTTGAGACTGACTGTTCTCCCAAGTCGTCTGCGTTCTCCGAACATCTCTGAAATGCTGTCACAACTGTCTAATGATCACAGGCTGTCCTCGTGGCATCTCCAGATCTCCATCGACTCAATCCCCCAGTTATTCCTCAAATCCGAATGGGAGAGTGTTCATGGCACAATTTAACAGCTGTTAAATCCATTGTTTATTTCCGTCCAATTACTCACACACACCCTACCACAGAAATTCTACCTTCTACTCCCCACCACTCGATGCATCAGCTGTCATCGTAAAAAATGTCAACAATCAGTTTGACGATGCACCCAGCAGATGGCGAAATTGTGTGGACGTGTGAAAAATGCATTTCACAGTTAAAACGGATCAAAACACGAGATAACACGAGTTTAATTAGTTAGCATTACCAGTTGTTACGATTGGACGAATTCCCACGGGAATTCATGAATTTTTATTTTTACTCGTTCTTCCATGATTATTCAACTGTCGACAGATCATTTGTGTGTAGGAATTCCATCAACAATACTTTAATGCGTGATTTATTCGGTATTTAAAGGCGAGGGGATTCGCAGAGTGAATTTTTCAGGGTTGAATGAAATTTTAAAGAGTTAATATGTTGTTATCAGTGAAGAGATGGTGGGTAGAATTTCTTTGTTGATTTTAAACAGGCAAGATTTATTGAAGGTCATTAAGTGATTTTATTTTGGGATTCGGGGGTGTAGTTTTTGCATCAAGGATGGTTTTAGGGCCCTCAGCACTGGGGAGGTATCAACAGCCCTCAGGCCCTTCTATTTCACCGTGCATCCGGATTTATTTGGACAATATCCAACACAGAGGGTATGCTTTGTTTACAATTCCGGAGGATGACTCAATCTATTCTTTGTTGACATTTTGACGAATATCTTCGGAGCTGGTAGAGATACAGGAATTTTTATGGGAAACTTTTTGTAGGGGAGGACCAAATATGCGAAAAAGGTTCTTACGAAAATTTTGATATCGCGTCTGACTCCGGAGATATTGACAGTGACACAATTGCTGAGTGGGAATTATTGGAACAAAAGAACACGTGATTCATCCAATTCCTAATTTAGATTGCGGGGGATATCTTTGGAGCTGGTGGAGATACAGAAATTTTTTGAAGAAACTTTTTGTAGGGGAGAGTAAAATCTATAAAAAAGGTTATTATAACAATTTTGATATCTCCTCCAGTTCCGAAGATATCAACGAAGAGAATTGCTGAGTTGAAAATTTGATGAAATTTCCATTTCACTTCTCCATTTTACGACGAGCAATTTATTCGATTGGATTATTATTCCTTTTTAAATTTTCCATTTAGACAGTGAACGAGAATTCTCTGAAGCAGTTGAGTTCGGTAATCGAATGCCTCCAGCAACACAGACCGATAAATCCCATGACATTGCCATTTTACTTGCGATCGAAAGACGAGAAAGAGGTGAAGGCGGGAAAATTTACTCTAGTCAAGATACAGCTCAACGACAAGGACCTGAAGAAGACGATAATATCCATCTTGAAGGCATGCAATTTACCCACGACCTTCGTCGAGCAGATCGAGGAACCCGTCAAAGGGAGAAAAGACGAGAAATTCTGGGAATCAAGGGGAGGATTTGGGCGAGAATTTGATTTCACTAATCTCGAAGATGATCCACTCTATCAATCGATTTTCATGAGGAGGAAGATGAACACTGAGCCTGACACATTCAAGTGAGCTTAATCAATTTTTATTAAACATTTTGATAATTTTAATAAAAATAATAATCGATCATTTTTAATGAGAAATTTGTGTAGAAGTCTGAGATTGAAAAATTATCGTTGTTATCAATGAGTATCAATGAAGTCATAATTTTTATCAATGTCAGATCTAGTTCAATTGCAAAATGTTATCAATCTTGAATGCTATCGATCTTATCGGAAATGTCATTGATCTCTATGCACACTGATAGAGCATATTTGGATAAACACGTGAATGAAGCTCACGTGAAGCTGGAGGCGTGCAGACCAGTAAGAGAAGAAGTGAAGAAATTGGAGAAAATTCTTTGTGAACACCTGGGGCTGAAGAACATCTTTTGGGATTGCGGGTGGAACATTGCGCATTACAGGGGCTGTTTGCTGGCTTTTCAGAATCTAGCAAGACATCATCCTGAGCAGATGGAGATCCTGAGGGGTCGGACACTAGTTTTTGCTAATGATACGGGAATCAGTTCTGAGGGAAATGTCTTATTGAATTCTGGAGAAGTCAGGCATAACTGGCTAGACGTAAGTTGAAGAATATTCTTCTTCCCAGAATCTATATTTGAATTTCTCGGAATTTTTAATTTATTCATTTTATTTTTTAGATGATCAGAAATATTCCAAAGCACGATCTCATCCTTCGACGTCTGCCAGCGTTTGAGAAAGCCGTCTCTCGAGTTCTTCTCGATATAAAAATTGGCAGAAGGTGCGTAGCAGCACGAGATGAATTGATATTTTTTATTCGCGCATGGCCTTGTATCACGCGATTTATGACGCACTGTAGTTTGAAAGTGATTGAATAACCATAAGGATCAGGGTGCTCTATATGTGCAGGAAGTTCATGCCAAAGGTCATGGTTGGTCAGTACGAGCAGCAGCTGAGGCAACTCACCACTACTCTGTCAGACTATCGAGGGAGATCCAACTATCCCAAGACGTGGCCCTCCACTTTGGCCTCTTATGAATTAGTCATTGAGGCGTAAGTATTGCCTCAACAATTTTTCCACGCTGGAAATCATTGAGAGATAGACCAAATGTAATGATCGATTAAAATTTATGGGATATTCCAGAGAAGCTGGACCACTCATGCTCTCACCAACTGGACAATTTATCGTACCATCCTCGTGTCCAGGATTTTTACTCGTTACCTTCATCACCGAGAATTTGGATGAGGCAACGAAGAGACTGAGTCACTATAACAAGTAACGAAAAAATATTGATACTCGAAATTTTTCTGAAATTTTCCTGAAATTTCTCTAGAAAATTAATGCAAATCCATTTGTTTAGAATAAAGTATGTGGAGAGAGAACTCCACAATCAGACGATCAGGGATTTATGCTTGGCGGGTTTGAACAAAGACGACAGCATAACGCCAGACTTGATGATCCAGTGCTGTGAAAAATTACTCGAAAACAAGGAAACATTGAGGCCAATGCTGGATGGTGTGATGCTGTGGGTGACTCACTATTACTCAGTCATGACGGATGGAGTTCTGTGCATTCCGTGGGACTGGAAATTCTGATAAGAGCAACAGTCGATTAATTCAAATCAAAATTAATTAGTCAATCTACTAATCTCAATTATAATGTTCAAGTAATTCCCGAACTGAAAAGAAATATTAATTTTGTAATAGATAACTATAGATATTCTAGAGACCAGATCGTCGGAAATTATAGTAATTTCATGCCGCTGGAGGCTACGACGAATGAGTAATTGATTACCTCAGGATTCCGCCAAAGTGTGTGATAACGTATTGATACCAATTATGCATCAAGATGAATATGAGATATTCTATTTTGTTACGATTGATCACTTATTAAACTGTACACTGAATAGTGTAGATTAATTGAAAAATTGAGTGAGAAACCTAAGAAAGAATAAATAATTACAATGAATTTATGATTTAAGGTTGATATTCCCTCCTAGAATAAATAGTTTACAACACAAACCAGTGGTTAATGAAATAATTATTTATTGATTGAGATAGTGAATTTTATTATAAATTATTCACCATGAGAATTACGAATTTTCAAATAACATCGATAAGGTAACAATTGGCCGTATCATTCCCCTCTCGATTAGCACCTGCTGATGTCATAATTATTTTACGTTCTTTTATTCCAATATTTTCAGTAGAATCAGTCAGTGAGTCAGTCATTACTGAGTACTTCTCCAGAAGATCCAGTAGTTAATGACTTTTTAAAAAATTTAATAAACACGTGGTCATGAGTGCAGCATCGCAGTACGTTCGCCTGTCAACAGGATTCAATATGCCACTTGTTGGAAGTAAGCCAATTGTTAAAAATAAATAAACAATAACATAACCTCTGGAAATTAACTGCTGTGTGACTGATGAGAATTAACGCTGGTACTTTCAGTTGGTACTTTTAGAGTCACTGGACGAGAGATAATCCACGATGTGTTGGATCATGCACTTTGTGTGGGGTACATGTCGATAGGTGTGTTTTTATATTATTGATAATAATCCAACAACTCATGCTCTCCAGTTTTAATCTTAAATTTTATCGCAGACACTGCAGCTGTGTACAGGAACGAGGAGGATATAGGTCACTCCTTGAAGAAGCTTATGGATAAATACAGCATCGAGCGAGAAGAGATATTCATAACCACTAAACTCTGTAAGCATTGAAATTAAATCAGAAAATGGAATTCAACATTTTTCAGAAAAACTATCGATTTTAGGACGAAACATTAGAGAACTTTTTTGCGGCTCATTAGATTCCCGATAAAAAATTTCTCTGACATTTCTTCCTGGAATCAATAGTTTTGTCGATAAAGTTGGATTTAACTATTGGAATATTGGAATTCATTTATTCCATCATTTTGCTACTGATTCAGTATTTTAATTCAGTAGAAAACGATTTGCAGCCCCTAGTGATAACGGCGACCCTAGAAGAGTACGTGAGGCTGTGGAGAGATCCCTGAAGGCCCTGAACCTCTCCTACATCGATCTGTACCTGATCCACTGGCCCGGAGCTGCTGGAATTCCAGAGGGAGACATCGACAACATTAAATTAAGATCGAAAACGTGGGAGGCACTGGTGGACCTGAAGGCTCAGGGCTTTCTGCGATCCATCGGGGTATCCAACTACAACATCAGTCACCTGGAGAGGCTTATGCAGGACTGCAAAGGTGTTCGTCCTGCAGTAAACCAAGTGGAACTGCATCCTCATTATCGTCAGAAGGAATTAGTGGAATTCTGCAATAAGGAGGGGATTCACGTGCAGGCGTATTCCTCTTTAGGCACCAGCACTGACACTTCCCTCTTGAAAGATCCCACTGTCTGTCGAGTGGCTCAGGAACTCGGTGTGTCCCCAGCCAGGGTTTTGCTGAAGTGGGCACTTCAACAGGGAATAGGAATAATTCCAAAGGCTGTCCAAACCACCCACATTTTTGATAATTTTCAGCTAGATTTTGCCATTCATGAGTCCCAAATGGATCGGCTGTCCTCATTACCGCAACATAAATACGCGTGGAATCCTAATAATGTAGTATAATCACTTGAAGAAATTGATCAATTTACCCACAGACTGTTATCATTTTTTATTTCAATGATTAATTCATTTTTTACGTTAAAAAAGTTATTTTTATATTTTCTGCAGTCATAAAAAATGATAGACTCTTCTTTAAACTGAAAACAATCAGATTGATAAATATTTTTAATATCTCAACTATATTTTCGCCAAGAAGATGCCCCTTGAAGAAATTATATCGAAAATCTGTCTGGAAAAATTCAGAGCCCTGAAGAAGACAGGCAAACCCATCGACTCCGAGTGGACAGTCCTCGCAGGGTTCGTCCTAAAAAAAGGAGACACATACTCACTGGTGTCTCTGGCCACTGGGACCAAGTGTCTGGGTGCTAATGACCTCCTAAATTCAAAATCTTATGACTATGGAGTGAGATTGAATGATTCACATGCTGAAGTGCTAGCACGACGTGCCCTTCTGCGATACCTCTACGAGCAAATTGACGAGTTGTTGTTATCGAACAGGAATCACATTTTTGTACTGAATGCAGCGGGGAAAATCGAGTTCAGGGAAGATGTGTCGTTTCATTTTTACTGCAGTCAGACTCCCTGCGGGGATTGCTCCATCATCTGCAAGCAGGAAGGACCACCTCGTTCTAAAATTCAGAAATTAGATGGGAGTGTGAAATCAAATGAAATCGGGGACGTCTGCGACATTCACAGAACTGGAGCCAAATGTGTTGGGAATGGGATGCAGGATCTGCATCTTCCTGGAGTAGATTATCACGTTCTTGGGCCCCTCAGGACGAAACCTGGGAGGGGAGATCCCACCCTGAGCCTCTCCTGCTCGGATAAATTAGCGAAGTGGAATGTCCTCGGTGTCCAAGGGGCTCTCCTCTCAATGTTCATCCCAAAATTGAGGATCCAGACTGTTGTGATTGGTGGACAGTGCCCTTTCTCCCTCGAGAGCATGGAGAGAGGGATTTTTAAACGATTCGATTGTGGGCTCAAGGGGCCCAAGATTGTTCAAGCCTCTACAGGGTTTCTGGAGAGAAAATCAGGGAACAGACAACTACCCTGTCCCTCTAGTGTCATCTGGTGCGATGTCAAAGGGAAAAACTCTGAAGTGGCTGTTGAGGGGAGAAAACAGGGAGCAACTAAAAATAAAAAAGGCAGTTGGCTGTTGATATCTAGGAAAGGGCTGTTCAATTATTTTTTAAGAGTTGTTGATAAATATGGGAGTGAACAGGTTCCTCAGCATCCCAAAAAAATAACTTATTTGGATTTTAAGAAGCACGCGAGGAGTTACTGGAGTTCGTGGGAGGACTACAAGTCGACGATTTTTCACGCGTGGCCTTTGAAACCCCAGGATTTACAGAGATTTCAGTTATGAGAGAGCTAAATCAAGATAAAGTAATGACAATTGTCTTTTCGCTGTCTAAAAATGTATTTATTAAAAATATAGAGGAAATATTTACAGATTAAATCGGCCTACAAATGCTTCTTGCTGAGATTTGTATATCCTATCCCCACACAAGTCAATAAAACTTGTTCCAGGGTTATTTCGTCGTCTTCCTCGTCCTTTGCAGGTTCTAATTTGAATACTACCCCGAAGAAATCCTTGAGATCTCGTAAAAATTGGATCCTATTGAATTGAATGCATAACAAATCATTCATTTTTAACGAAATTATAATATTATTTAAAATATAAATAACTAAAGGATTATTTACATTGTGGGGGTCAGGGGCCCAACGAGGACCTTAGAAACATCTTTTTTCCCGAGTGCCATGAATAAAGCAGTCATGCTCTGGAATGGAGAGTCCACACATCCATTTCTATATATTTCATCCAGTAATTTATGTGCAGCCTCTGTTCCAATGTCCTCTGGAACACAGGGTAGAGATCCAGTGGTCATCAGGGGTGAGCATGCCTCACCACTAAAGAAAACTCCATTTGTTGTTTCTGCTGTTATCGTGATACCAAATCCTACAGATTAAAATCAAATATTCATATTATGATTCCGATCGTAAATGAAACAGACAATTTAACCTACAATTTCAATTCGATATAATTACCTGGCGATTTTCCTCCAGTTCCACCCCTGCAGTGATCCGTATGAATGTAAATATCCGGTAAAAAGTTGAGTAGAACTCCTTTAGCAGACTCAACCATTCTATTGGCTATTGCTGGTGATACACGAATGCTGCAGGCAAGACCACGTATCCTCTTCACCATTCCACTGTTCTGAAACTGTTGGATTTTCCAGATTGAAGACGTAAAATTAATTATCCTGTTGTAAATAATTTGACGAGGAAATTTATCCCGTAAACTATTAATTCAACATTGAAATATTATAATACCTTGGTTATTATTTATTGGAACAAAACTGCAAAATGGAGTGTTCATATTGTAATGAGGAATTTAATATTCTGACGATCTGTACCTGCACAGTCTTCAAGCTTTGCTTAATAGGACACTTGAAGAGAACCTCACCACCACCTAGTGGTGCAGCCCCTCTTTTCTTGATGACCAACTCGACATCCTGTTCCCCAATGACGAATCTCTTGAGGACAGACAGTCCAGCAGTTTTAATTCTGTCGACCGAGGGGTCCAGACTGTTGTTAGTGATTCCCCTGAGCTTGATCTCAACAGGTTTCTTGCAGAATGGAGCTAAAGCCATCACAGCTTCCAAATAGTATCCAATTCCCCTCTGCAAACTGCACTCATGCTCCAGCTCTCCACCAACTAACAATCCTGGAGAATAGAAGAGACTCGTTCCTGTCTCATTCAATTCCACTCGTGTTCCATTGGTCAGTCTGTCCAGAAGTCTAATCAGACTGACTTCATATTCTGAAAAATAAATATTTTAAATGCCCCATTAAGAAAAATAAATAACTAAGTAAATTAACGAGACATTTTATCCCGACATTTTCAAAATCTCAGCAATTTGATTCTTTTTCAATCAACCTTAATAATTTCCTATAATTATTTTCTTGCTTGTAATTGTTTGCATAAAAAGGGCACTTTATATTAATAATAATAATAAATTAATAATAATTATTTTATCTAACTCTCTTCTCCAAAAATCTCACCTTTCAACCCCGGATCATCGTGATTCGTTCTGATGTCTTCGATCCTCACTGGCTTCCCTGATAATGTCGATAATAATAATCGATACTTGAGGTAATTACACCCTTCATAACTCAATACATTGCTCTTCTTCTGGGCTGGCATAATTGAAAAACAACAATTGCACTAAAAACAACAACTCACATTTGTGGTTATAAACACGTGCTGCATTGCGCACATTTTTGTCGACTGCGCATGCGTCGACCTTTCAAATCGTTAAAAAAATTCAAATCCATTAATTACCGCAGACATTTACGAGCTATCGACACACTTGGGGATAATATTCTTAATTAAAATATCAGATCGTCAATTTATTTGCAATTAAAACGTTTAATTTATATATAAATTAATGACTCGATGAATCAGGAGATTAAAATAACGAATGGCGTAATTTTCCATTTTCGATGGAATTTTTCCATATTTGTATCGATGAATAATTATTATTAATTGCCATTGGATCTCATGTGGTGGAGGAGTAAATTAGTTTTCAGGTCAATTAATATTTCAAATGTCAATCGTATTATAGCTATTAGGTATTGCTCTTCATGTAATTTCAAACACGTGGCTCACATTTGAGTGGTATTCTTTCATTACAGACGGCAATAATTTAATCCTAAAAAGTTATGTACACCGACGTGACTTCATGCACTGCACAATTACTGGGGAGGAATACATAAAGTGCCCCGAGACAATTATGACTGGCCTGTGGAATCTCAGAGGTTTGGATCGCTGCACGTTTCTAATAAAATGGAAAGGTCAGATCCCAGTTCAAGTCACTCCCCCATCTTCTTCAATTTCATCTCCACGATTTGGAAATCTGTTACGATTCTCGATATTCACCAAATATCTCTACAATCCGCGAGAATTTATCCGTCAATTCAATCTGTCACCTAAACATTTCCGCGTAATTTCAGTATTAATTTCATTTTTATAATTAAATCATTAATTTATCTATTATCATCATTATTTATTGCAAATTTATTAAATTCTCTCAACTTTCTATTCATCCAGAAATTTATTTATTTTCATAAATAAATTTTCTGGAATTGTTAATTCAATAAATAGAAATCATAATTATAATCCCTTTTAAAAAAAAGCATGTAACGTTTTTTGTCAGCTTTTTTTGGCGCTATGCATATCAAAATATATCTATATAATATGATATATATAATATATAATATATATAATATAATATAAATTTAATATGATTTATTAAAAAAAATTAAATTAAATTTTTAATTATTTTTTATATAAATTTTTACTTTTTTCTTTCTTCTTTTTGAAATTCTATATATGTATATATTATATTGGAAATAACCGTGAATATATATATATATTCCAATGATAACACCCCATACGTGGACG
>NW_011887782.1:217366-222498 GCF_000806365.1 Fopius arisanus
AGAATTTTCCTGCGTTCCCAGTAAATTCCATATTTATTCAATTATTATTATTCTTTTGTACCTCTATAGTTTATAGTCGTATAAATAAATTGATTTGAAGTGTCAAAATAAAAAATAAACAAAGAAAAAATTGAAATCAAAGGCAAATTCAAGTTTATTGTAAGCATATTTATAAAAAACGAACAAGTCTTGTGGTTAATTCAGATAAATATAAACAAATAAGCAAATAATGAATGGCTCGTAATTGCTTCGGTCAATACAACAATATTCTCATCCGCCAATCCATCATTTCTCTCTCCACGGAAGCAGATATTGCAAGAGCGACGCTTGGCAGGTCCTGCTGCATAGTTTATTCCCCATTTATTTATTCTTTTTTTTTTTCCAGTATTCATTCATTCCCATGACTTTTCTTCGTCAATTACTTTCCTTGGCCGTAGTATCTCCTATTGTACGGTTCCTCCTCTTCAGGGTGGGCAGCATTATATGCCAAGGACCTTTCAATTGCAGGTGGAATTGGTGGTGGTGTTGGTAAGTGGGCGCCAGTCGCTTGAAAACCATTTTCATCGGCTTGATATGTTACCAAGATTGGGGTACCATCCGGTGCTGTGTAGCTGTACTGTCCTCGAACAACTTCCGCTTGTCCAGCACCTCCTAGACTCTTTGGTTGTCCTTGTTCTGCTACCGATATCCCATTCTCCGTGTCGTAACTTTAAAACAATTTTTTTTCATTTTTTTCATTTTTTTCATTTTTTTCATTTTCTCATTTTTCATTTTTCATTTTTCATTTTAATTGTCATTCGGTACAGATAATAATCGTAATCATAATCATAATTATACATCCTAATTACATGATATTATTAATAATTAATAATATCATATATTATTGTCAATTATTTTTTTTATTATTTTGCTCATTGCAATAATGATATGATATTATCATAATATTAATTTATATTATTATAATTAATGATATTATTCATAATTAATAATATCATATTGTATTAATAATTATAATAATATTATAAATTAATATAATAATAATATCATGTAATTATTGCAATGAGCAAAATAATTCATTTATTTTTTTTAATACACCCTGTATATAATAACTCAATAAATTTAGAGTATTGCTTTTGTGGTCGGCATTCAGAATTGTTTATACTACAGATAACATTCTAGAATAGCATGTAAGAGGTACTTCAATATTTATTTATGACTAGTTAGTTCTTATCTCCAGATATTCACGTGAACAAATTATCTTAATAAATACTCAACTCCATCTCATCTTGTGTTTTTGGTGTTACATTTATTTATGATTCCCTGACCCTATATTCCAGTAATAATAATAATAATA
This sequence comes from Fopius arisanus, assembly GCF_000806365.1. NCBI lineage: Eukaryota > Metazoa > Arthropoda > Insecta > Hymenoptera > Braconidae > Fopius > Fopius arisanus. Next base: position 218,721 of record NW_011887782.1, read on the forward strand.
ATATAATATATGTAATAAATATATTATAAATGGCGATTTCAGTTTTCGATTTTGATTTCGATTTCGATTTCGATTTCGATTTCGATTTCAGATAAATCGAAGAAAAAATACTAAATCAAGTTTTAAACGAATTATTTATAACTAAAAATGAAAAGATGTTATTGTTTTGCAATATTTATGCAATATGAGAGAGAAAAAAAATCAGAGGCAAAAAATGATCGGGGGAATGAAGTGATGATTCGAGGGGGCAGCTGCGCATGAGGTGCAAAATAAAAATTGCGCACTTCTTGATGCAGTGGGTTTAATTACAATTGTCGGATTGCGCGATGGCATTGTGATGATACCCGAGGCGATTAATATCAATACTAATTGCATGCCCACATGCTGCCTCACACGGTTATTTTATTCATTCAATGAATTGTGTTTACATGGATGGGAGATGTAACAGTCATTTATCACACTGGGGACAACTTAGAACACCTTAAAGTGACAAGCTATTTGTTCAGTGCTACTGATGATTTGTCATCTACAGGAATAATTATTACTATATTTTTTATAATTGTTTTTATGTAATTTTTGAGATGGGACGTAAGAAAATGGTTAATTACGATAAGTGCATTTTTTTCGAGTTCAATTTTTAGTCGATATCTCAGAATTGAAGGAGAATAGAAAATTTTTCATAGGAATGTTTTTTATAGGAAAGAATGAGACCTACAAAAAAGGTATTCACGAAAAAATCGGTATCGTCCTTCAATTCGGAGATATTGGGTAAAAACTGGTGGTGGAAAAATAGCATTTTTTTGTAGTTTACCACTTTATGAGTAAAAAATTGAAATTACAGCAAATTACGATCGAAATAATGATAAAGTTCTTCACCAAAATGTTAACTTACCAGTTTTTATGGGAATATTTTTTTCGCTGTGAATTATAGAGATTTGTTGTGTAATTTACCTATAGGCGTATGCTCCTCCAAAATCCTGATCGTGACTTTGTCGTATAATTGCAATCCGCCGGCCGTAGTAATCAGGATTGTTGTATTGAGGATATTTGAGTTGTGCCTGAGCCGTCATCATCAGACCGAAAAATGCCAGCTGCACAGAAAAATTTATTCCATTTTTATTAAAAGTTCGTGCACTGATTTATCAAATTAATTAATCCCGGAAGAATTACACAACTTGAAACTTCAAATCAAAATTCCCCGAGATGTAATTTTCAAAAACTTAACTGTCAGTAATTTATGCGGTACAATTAAACGAGAATGAAAGATTCCGTGATTTTTTTCCCCGGAAAAGTCTCGCGAGAGCTTGAAAAAAATACCAACAAATAGCAACAAATAGGAACAAATAAGAACAAATATCAACAAATAACTAAAAATGAAATAAATAAATTTACTCGTCAGAATGTATATCAAAAAATGTTGAAATAATTTTGAACGAATGAAAGTACTTGAATAATAAATATAATAGTTTATGCACTCACAAGAATCTTCATATTTATTGTCCTAGGTGTAATTGGTAATTGGTGTAATTAATAGAAAAATAATAAAAGGGAGAGGGTGAATGGATCGAGGAAGACTTGGGTTTGTCTGGGATTGGAATACCCCTGGGTTGAATTTTCCTAGTGAATTTATACCATCGCGATACCTCCCTACGCCATTTCTTCCTTCTTGAAGTAATGACCGAGGGTGGGGGGTAACGATGGAATCACATTGTACCGAGGGGGCATACGTTTACCTGTACTTACCGATGGTGTCTTGTGGTCCATTCATTTCAATCGGCACGTCACATAATTCAGATCGGTTACGGATCCTCAAAGGGCGTGTTCCTTTCACTACAAAAGCTATTATGCCTTTGGTTATTGTTACGACATTGCTATGCAACAATGTAAAATCATCTTCCCGGGGATTATTAAAATATGATGGATAGAATAATGCCCTTAGGAGAAAAACTTCCGACTCGTGCTATTAAAATCGTCATTCGTCATCTGTCATTCTTGCCAAGTGGTAAACTACCATTTTGTTTTTATTTATTATTATTTATTATTTAAATATTCCTATATTTTAGAAATTTATGCAGAACAATTATTAATAAAATGGAGTGAAAAATATATCATTTTCTAATTTTATTATTATGTAATATTATTAATATATATATAATGTTATATTTATTATATGGCGTGGAAGAATTTTCCTGCGTTTTCAGGAAATTCTATATTTATTTAATTATTATTATTCCCTTGCACCCGTATAGTTTATAGTTGTATAAATAAATTGATTTGAAGTGTTAAAATAAAAAATGAAAGAAATAAAATTGAAATCAAAGGGGAATTCAAATTTATTGTAAGCATATTTATAAAAAATGAACAAGTCTTGTGGTTGATTCAGATAAATATAAACAAATAAGCAAATAATGAATTTATTTTTTATTTCATCATGGCTGTCGGTCCTGATGCGTTATTTCAAATTAAAATGATAAAAACAAACCAATTTATTAATTAGTTAATTTTTTTATTTTTATTTCAATTCATTTACTTTCATTAATTAAATTTTCATTATTGCACACATTGCGTCGTTTTTTCGAGATGAGTTTTCAGCGAATATCTCGGAATTGAGGGAAAATACCGATATTTTCATAATTACCTTTTATGTAGCACTCATAATTCTCTAGAAAAAATGTTAATGCGAAAAAATTGCAAGGTCACGTCAACTCCGAGATATTGGCTGAGAACTGGAAACAAGGAAGAGGCACTTATTTTTTTAGAACGCTTTACCATTTCGCTAATTAATTATTTATTTAACTCAATTTTTAATTGTTAATTATCTGATCTGTTATTGATTAATGAGTGATAATTTTGAATAACTTTGAGGGGAAATTGAGTGACAGGAGGTGATGGATGAATTATGGGAAATACTTGAGGGAAAAGGTCCCGAGGATTGAGTGATAAAAATTGTTGATTCTTGTTTATGAGTGGCGATTAGCGGTAATCATTGTTATTGACAATTTTCTGAGACGGGAAAATTATCAATTGGCGAATCAGTTAAACGGGTATCGGTTGAAGTTGGTTGTGTCTTCAAACCTGCTATTTTCGTGTATATAATCTTCTTGTAGAAAAAAATTGATAATCTGAGAAAAAATTGAAATATCAGAATGCGATGAAAAATCGTTACGATTTTGAGTATTCGATATTAGAAAATTTCTAACAATTACCACCGGTTATTACTGATCATTCTTATAATTGATTATTTCCGTGGTGGAGGAATTAATTGAAAAATGGAGAAATAGATTTTTATTCAATTCGACAGAATTTAAAAAACAGTAGTTTTTGAGATATTGGAAAAATTGAAATATTTCGGAAACTTCTGGACCGATCGATCTGAAATTTCGCTCAGATATGCTCTCAAAGGATTCCCCTTGTCTCCCAAAATTTTAGATTTTTAGCATTAATTTTACCCATTTTTTATAATTTTTTGCGAAAATTAGAAAATTGGAAAATTTCCACACTTGATAAATTTCTCTATAATTGTCAGTAAAAATGAGAAAATCTCCAAAACCCTCGATTACAAATCTCCAACTGAGAACCCAAGATTAATTTACCCCTGAAAATTCCGAATAATCTGTAAATGAAAGAACTATATTCCAAATTTTCCATGGATTTCCTTGGAATTGCTCCGAAGAAATCGAGTCCCACCGAATTTTCCCACGACATTCCGTCTCCCCAATGAGAAAATCCTTGAAAAATGGAAAATGTCATGTGAACGAGAAATTTCCCGTAAATCGCC
>NW_011887782.1:223377-226248 GCF_000806365.1 Fopius arisanus
TATTATTATTATTATTATTATTATTATTATTATTATTATTATTATTATTATTATTATTGTTTGAATATAGAGCTATTCACAGTCGTTAAATTGATAGGATAATTTTATGCGGAATAACTGATTGGTTAAGTGGAATAAGCACATTTTTTACACCCCTGTTTTTAGATGATATCTCGAGATTGAAGGGATATGGAAATTTTTTGCATAAACATTTTTTGTAGGAGAATATGAGGGCTATAAAAAAGGTGGTTATGAAAATATCGGTATCTTGGGTCAATTTTGAGATATTTAGGAAATACTGGTCTGGAAGAAAATGCACTTTTTCGAGTTTGACTTCGCTATGAAGTGAAATGATTTATTTTTGCAAATCGCATGATTTTGCTCGATCTATTGATTTATGAAGTAATAATAAAATTTCCAGGAATTTTCCATTTTCCGGAATTTTTCGGATTTTTCTCGATTTTAAAACGAGTTTTTAGCTGATATCTCGGGGTTGAAGGGATATGGAAATTTTTTGCATAAACATTTTTTGTAGGAAAATATGGCGGCTACAAAAAAGGTGGTTATGAAAATATCGGTATCTTGTGTCAATTTTCAGATATTTAGGAAATACTGGTCTCGAAGAAAATGCACTTTTTCGAGTTTGACTTCGCTATGAAGTGAAATGATTTATTCTTGCAAATCGCATGATTTCCGCCGATCTATTGATTTATCAAGTGATCATAAAATTTCCATAAATTTTCCATTTTCCGGAATTTTTCGGATTTTTCTCGATTTTCAACCGAGATAGCGAAATTTTCTTGACTTTTTGTCTACAGATTACCCCACTATCAATTCCAGGAAAATTTTCGCGAAAACTCATCGAAATGCTTCTGAAAACTCCCGAGAATCGATAAAATTCCATGACAAATAGAAAATAAAACAAAATTTTTGCTCATCCCTAAAATGCAAAGTACACGGCCAGACGATTGGAGAGGAAAAAATCTAAAATATAAAATAAAAAATAAACTAAAAAGTGGAGATAATTGGATAATTAGCCTAGGCTGATATGATTCATGAAAAAGTGGTGCTTGAGACATCTTCAATGTACCTGTCTGTGTACTCTTTACGTAATTGCCTATCAGTCCCAGAGTCGATTACAGCAATCAATTGATTGGGCCTTGTAATTACAACTATAATAATTTGATGAGAATATAGGCCACGTAAACAGCTTGAGAAGTGATCTGCACTGATATATCGTGAGTATAATATACAAGTTGTACTTTTAATTTGCAATCCTCGTAATTTGACCTATTGGTACGTTCTTGATATTCAAATCGTGGGCGTCGCACCATCATCTCTCGCTGTCTTGAATAATTCCGTGATGCTTGTGCTTAATAATTCTCAATTCACTGAATGCCATACTTTGCATAACTGAGATGATTTCAAATTTTCATGACAACGTGTGAAATCATCATCGTCGGGCGTGGAGAATTTATTGAATATTTTCATCTATTGTTTCCCCAGCGGTCAGGAATCCTGTGGGTTGAATTTCTATTCAATCTGAAATGATTCATGGCTATAAATAATTATCAGTATTTCAATTAGTTCATCGGTGGAAAAATCTATCTTTAATGTTTCACTGAATCTCATTTGAGGAAAAAATTCGCCGATAAATCCCATTTTTTTGTGATAACCAACGAAAAATTAATTATTCTCCACAGATTTTTAATAATTAATAGGAAATTTTATTTGGGATATTTCAAAGAATAAAATGTGAACGATTTCTGGATTTTCCACGGATTTTCTCAATGAAATGATGAATTTAAAATTTCTTTTTGTGAATTGATGAATTTTTATAAATCAATTCGATATTCTCTGAAATCTTATCAATAAATTGTTGATAATAAATAACAAATCGATTGAATTGATTTATTGGAGCTGGAGAAGTTTATTAACAGTTTACAGTGAGAGAAATTAATGAATTAATTACATAAATCAATGCTGCTTGGAGAGTATGTAGTCAATTGCTCGGGCAATTTGCGCTGGTACTGGTGGAGCAACAGGGAGATGAGATCCTTGAGGCTGGAATCCATTCTCATTGGCTGTGTAGGAAACGGAAATGGGTGTACCATCGGGAGCTGTGTACTCGAATTGTCCTTGAGCAACAACAGCTGGTGCACCTTCTTCGTTCACTGGGCCTGGATGACCCTCTTCTGATGCTCTGATTCCATTCTCAGTTTCATAGCTGTAACTGTAGGTACCATCAGGCGAGATGTCCTGAGCCTGACGAACAATTGCTACTGGCACCTCCTGAGCCAATGCCACAGCCACAATCCCCAAGAAAATAACCTGTAATCATAATCACTCATTAATTTATTCACTCATTACTTCCAACTTTATCAACTTCAATTCGAAATTCAAGATTTGCATTTTTAAGATTAACTAGCGTATATGGCGCGCTAGGCGCGCCCCTCTTACGCATATGGATGTTATCGTATATTTTTAAAAAATTCCAATAATCAATATACATATATATATACGTTAAAAAATACGAAACTACGAAACCCTTCATGAAACTTTCCACGAAATCTTCCACGAAACCCTCCACGAAACCCACCATCAAACTCTGTATGAGAATTTTGTTAAAATTACGGAGACCGTTTTCCAAACTTTGAAAAATTAGTTTATAAAATTTTTTTTTATTTATTCAAATTTCTAAAATTGTATTTATATATAATAAAAAAATATTTAAAAAATAATATATATATATAATATATACAATATATATAATATAATATAATATATAATATATGATATATATATTATATTATATTTTTTAAATATTTTTTGGTTATATATCAAAATAATTTTAATTGAAAAAATACATAC
>NW_011887782.1:227083-231850 GCF_000806365.1 Fopius arisanus
GAAATATATTATGTAAATATATTATATTATGTAAATTCGACGCGTTAGTTCTGCAGACCTTCATTGACTGGAGATATTAATGATCTGTTAATGGAAAAGTTCATGATCATCTACAATCTCTTCTAGATTTACCGAACCACTAGGGACCGGTTGAACCACGTTTTGATATTTAGGGACTGAATGTTGTAATCGTCTCTCAAAAATTCCATCCCATGCGCTCCATGAAAACATGCAATTCGACTAATAATTCTCTTTATTATTTATTTATCGCATTTAGAATATTTTACATTAATTCCCGAATTCCCAGTCTTTAATTTCCATCAACAATAACGAAAATTAAATAAGATACACATGACAAAATATTTTTAGTTGATCTACATAGAATTTAATAAACCAAATTAATAATTAATTTCCAAATTTCCAGTCTTCCATTCAAAATCCATCAACAATAACGAAAATTAAATAAAATACATACAACAAAATATTTTTAGTTGATTTATATAGAGTTTAATAAATCAATAGATTTTTTAAAAATCTTCAATGTTTTCAGTTTTTTGAATTTTTAAATATTTTGATTGTATAAATAAATAGGAGAACTCGTTTGCAAAAGAAACAATAATTTTTGCGAATTTGAGATTTCAATATTTAGTAATAATGAAAATTCAAGAGATACTCAATTAAGAAATTATTGCCAATATATTTTAATTTTTCAATGAAAATGAAAAAGATTAAAATGCTATTTCGGAAATAATCAAGTTTTTCAAAATTTTGAAAAATTTTTTTCAAAAGGGAAAGGGAAATTATTGATGTGGACTTACATTCGTTGATTCGGGGAGCTTCGACTCTTGGGTTCACGTCGTTCATTATTGCCGATATTTTTCTATTTTTCAACGAAATTGAAAAAAATCAAAATGCAATTTCAAAAATAATCAAGTTTTTCAAAATTGTCTGGAGTTTTCAATATTTGAATTACTAATTAAATAAAATAAACTTCAATCATCACTTGGTGAATGCATCATCACTGGATCTCCAGGCACGCACTAGCCTGAAGAAATTCCCCCTATAAACCGAGGAATCAGGTGTCGCGGAATGCCTAGGGGTGACAAAAAAAGGGGCATTGGTTTGTCCAGGAGGCGTCAAAATATTACGCCTAGCCAAAAAAGAGTCCAAAATCTTGATGCTCTCATACAAGCTCTCAACATCGCAATAGCTGTAGTGTCGATATTTCCGATGATGATTTTTCCAAGGAAAGGACATGGTGGGTGTGTTAACAGGGGTACTAGACAGAGTACTCGAATCAGAGTTTACATCATCAGAGATGATCTCAACCTCGCTGTATCCAGGATCCGGACTCCTGGCTGGACTGATAAAAGACAATTGCGTGAGGAAGCTGTCCCTGGAGCAAGTGGATGGCGATCTGATCCTATCACTCCTCGCGACGGTTATCAGCGGTCCATTAACAACAGTTGTTGAAGTAAGATTAACATTCTGCGTAATTGGTTTACCAGTACCTAATATCTTCAGGATTTTTGCTCTCGCGTCGAATGCCCCTGGTCTCTCCACCTGGGTGGAACACCCACAAGCCCCTTCACAGGAACACATCAAATTATTATCCCCTCCTCTTCCCTCTTCTTGCCCTATTGAGCTTTCGACGGATACGCAATTCGTATTTCTCCCAGCAACGATCGAATTCCGCTGCGAATTACAAGCTTCAACGGTCATATTTGAATTGTATTTATTTATATACACACCAACGGTTTCAGCGTTTATCGATGATACGGAGGATACATCAGTACCTGGAAGAGAACTCTGACGATGCCAAACTCGACGGGAGCGATTGCGAAAGCTCAGGGGCACTGAGATATCTAGAATTTTAAATAAAAATATAAATATTCGAATGGCTCGTGACTGGGGGGAAATAATTACGAGAAATAATCAGGGAGACAACTTACGGAGAATATTGTTCCTCGATATCGTGGAATTTCTTGGGATGGTACCCGGGGGAGTCATGTATGGGGGTGGTGGACTCTCAGGAACTCGAACATTAGATACCGTCTGTGGGGTTTCGCTACTTCCGCTCTGGCTGATCTCATTAATTAATAATGTAAAACATTAAATTATATCATTCCTTCCAATTATCGCAATAATAATAACAATATGTTATATTTATTATATTAAAAGAATTATATTATTATACTAATAAATACTGATATAATAATATAATAGTGTTATTAAAAGGGGAAGGGAAATAATTTTACATTAATTTTCGAATTCCCAGTCTTCAATTTCCATTAACAATAACGAGAATTAAATAAAAGACATAACAAAATATTTTTAGTTGATTTATATAGAATTTAATAAACCAATACAATTTTTAAAAATCCTCAATGTTTTCATTTTTTCGAATTTCTAAATATTTTGATTTCGATTCTATAAATAAATGATAGAACTCGTTTGCAAAACAAACAATAATTTTTACTAATTTCAGATTTCAATATTTATTAATAATGGAAATTCAACAGATACTCAATTAAGAAATTATTGCCGATATTTTTTAATTTTCCAACGAAAATTAAAAAAATCAAAATGCAATTTCCGAAATGATCGAGTTTTCTAAAATTTCTGGAGTTTTCAATGTCTCATTAATTAATAATGTAAAACATTAATTTAAATCATTCCCTCCAATTATTACAATAATAACAACAATTTATTATAATAATTATATTATATTATTATACTAATAAATACTAATATAATATTATAATAGTATTGTTGAAAGGGAAAGGGAAATTATTGATGTGGACTTACATTCGCTGATTTGGAGAGCTTCGACTCCTGGGTTCACGTCGTTCATTCTTCCTCTTGACTTTTTTCCTCCTGGATACAACTTCATTCTCAAGGCCAACTTTGACAACTTCGTCGTACCCAGGAGGAGCCTCGTACATAGGTGGATCATCGCTCACTGATATTTCGTCGATTCTCGCACTATCTGCAATATCAAAAACTAACCGATCTAATAGTGAGACTGTAATTCAAAACTACAAAACTATAGATTAAATTTTAATCGCGATGGAAGTATTGATGGGTAATTGATTGATAAAATTATTTTTTCCATTTAGATTGATTTTTTAATTGCTTAAATCCAGTGTAAATTGATGATCAGTCAATTGTTATATTAAATTATATTAGATATTGAATATTGAATAGGATGGACAGGTGGTGGATAAATTATAAATTTATAAATAAATTATATAAAATTATAATAGTACCTAGAAGTTACCGACGGTAGTGGCCGTGCGGTTAGAGTGCTAGACTAGCATGTCAAGGATCCGGGTCCGATCCCGGGCACCGGCGGTCAAAAATTTATAGCGCTCTGATCTCTCGGTTTCACTGCCGAGCGGTAGTCCTATCAAAAGGACGACTGTACCAGAGCAGGTTTTTCCCTCAGATGAGGTTTTCCCTCCCTTCAGGAAATGCGGTACAGGGGGTTGGGGGTAGGAAGGGAACAAATCGTAAAGACCCGAAAGGGTATACGAGTGAGAGAAAATAGTACCTAGAAGTTCACTGATTGTTTGCAATCGGGATTGAAGTTCTCGCTGCTGTCGTGCTCGTGCTCCCATTCGATAGAGGAGAATTATGAGAGCCGATATGAGAATTATGAGGCCCAAACTACTTGCCACGAAGACGAGAGTCGCAGTCTTCAAGTCCGGATATCGATCAATCTTCGGGAAATAATAATTCGCCTTGTTCATGTGCCATTTACGGTCCTGTGGCTCCTCCCGCCAAGCTAGTTAGTCAAAGAAATGCCCAAAAATTCAGTAAAAAATTTATGTAATTAGATATTTAAATAATTAGATAGCCTGGGGATTTACTTCTGAAGCATGTGGCAGGCTCGTCGCTGTTGTCCCCGCAGTGATCGAATCCGTCGCAATTCAGTTGACTCGGGATACATCGATGATTGTGACACAAGAAATCGGAACTCGAAAAACAATCTGAAATTTTTTAATTCGGATTATATCAATCATAAACTCAACGTCTAGAAATAAATATACTCATTACTTTGATAAAAATTGTTTCAATTTTCAAAGTAATCTGAATAATTAATTAAGGGCCGGATGGAGTATCTCGGAAAGATAATTTACTCCAAAATTGGGATTCCTAATTACTCCCACAATTAATTGTTTTTTCCAATAATTGTTAGCTAGCGTTCTAGTCGTTGACAACCGCTAGAATGCTAACTAACAATTATTGAAAAAAAAAAACGATTAATTGCCAGAGTAATTAGCAATCACAATTTTAGAGTAAATTATCTTTTCCAGATAATCCAACCGATCCTTAAAACAAACAATTAACTCTAACTAATTTTTCTCATCAGTTTCAATGATGAAATTCATCAATTTGTAATTTACAATTTTACCAATAAAAAAAAACAAATTAATACGTCATTTATTAATTGTATTATGTATCTGGCCCTCCTCCCCCCCCCTCAATTTCCAGTCAATCCAGAATTTTTATTATTTTCTCTTTGAATTCGAGGGATTCCCAAAATAAACAATGATTTTCAGTAAATGATGTACCCATGTATCCAAAAGCTGCGTAAGCAATGGCGACCCTGGACGTAGAACTGAATGCACCCCGAAGACTAACGTGAAATCCACTAGTGATGGGTGCAATATGTTCTCTCGTCCTGGCTAATTGGACCTGGCCAGGATGCCTCAATATCTCCAGAGGTAGTAGAGCTGAGGTGGGGCCTTGCCTAATGATGAG
>NW_011887782.1:232235-251731 GCF_000806365.1 Fopius arisanus
AAAATTACCCATATTGGCAAAAGTGATGACTTTAATGTACATATGAGTCTTCATATGAAGAAAGTTCTTTGGTGGTCGAATGAGCCAGACGCAATCGTAGGTTTTGACCCCTTGATTGACCATATCCATCATGGTGATGGTTCCCCCCAGATTTTCGACATATCCACCGCAATCGGTGATTGGTTGAACTGAATTCTCATACAAATGGCCAATAACGTACGAATAAAAGGCTTTGTATCCAAGCCCAGTGCCTCCATTGGCATAAAATCTTATCAGCAATGACGGGCCAGAGCTAACGATTATTGGCGGTCGAAATCTGGCTCCACTGCTGACATCCAATCTCTGGCCATTCCAATCGTAGAACTGCAATACGGAAATACATTGGAATAGGTACACGAGGTGAATATAATATTATCATTTCACCTCGATTATAGAGACCGTTGCCAATTGAAAGTCACTAAAGAGCACTCGAACTCTGCATGAAGGGGATTGAGATGGGCACGTGATAACGTACTCCAGGCCCAAGTCCCTGGGATATCTTGACGGGAAAAAAGGAGATGTGAGGATACCACCTATTGTTTCATTATTACTCTTGGATAATTTGCTGTCTGAACCCTTCAAATGCACTCGATTCCCTAGGGAAAAACATTTTCCTTCATCACAAAAATCATTTTTAACCGCTAAAGGGTAAACGGGGTAATATCTCTCAAACTATTAAACATACAGAAATTTTTGTTATTACATTTTTTGCAGGTCTCATTACGCTCTGCAATAATGGTCTTATCGAAAATTTCGATATATCCATCAGGTCCAGAGATATTCGCCTGATAGTCATGGGTGTGGAGACTACTACTGATTTTTTTACTCTTTTATGGTACTTTTTGCCATTTACTCACTCTCTGCGACGTATTCAAGTACGAAGGCGTTTTTGTGAGACTGGGAATGGAGAAAAGTAATGGATACAGTTCTCGTACTTGACCTGTACACAATGGGTGTGTAAAGGCCGCAAAAAGATGTCCCTGATATATCGTCGTAAGGCGGTTCTGATATCCACACGTAATCACATCTGCGATTACAATTATTGTGAGTATGATCGATGGGATTTCAGTAGTAAAGTCATAATAATCCATAATCGATAATCGATTATTACCATTCTTATAAATATCGATCGATTAAAAAAACTATTGATTTTACGAAAAAAGATGTTTTGTTGGAAACTTAAATGTAATAAAGTTTTTTAATATTTATACTTTAGAGCTCTCGAGATAATCAATAATTAAGATTAAAAAATTAATAATTCAATATTTTTAATTTGGAAATTATTAAATTATTATAATTCAGTAGAGAAGTGACAAAACAAAATAAATCGCTTTCGACTATTGAACAGTTTTTCGTCAATATCTCATAATCTAAGGGAAATAGCAAGATCTTTATTATAACATTTTTTGTGGCGATAATTTAGATCTACAATAAATGTAATTACAAAAAATCCGCTATCTCCTTTAGATTCGGAGATATCGTTGAAAAACTAGTGTCCGACACAAGTCGACCTTTACCACTTCGTCACGGAATTTTTTCTCCTCGTAATTCTCACCTGCAAGGACTATCCATGACAACTCCCATATCATTGCAAGAGTTGGGTAAATTCAGGCTCTTGAATGTAACAACAATGGCACATGATGGGCATGTAACGAGTTCCAGGCTGCACTGCTCATGTGAATTATTTGCCATGTACTGTCGCATTTCCCCTTGGAGTTTTCCCGAATTCCTGACGTACGACGTGTTCTTGGCATATAGAAGACCCTGCTCTCCAAGTTCCAGGTACAGACGTCGTCCATTGTGATGACCACAGATATCCTCGTTCCTCACAACATCGCAATTCACAACAATCAGGATCCAACAAGTCACGATGACACTTTGCCTCACGAATTCTTCCATCTTAAATTATAAAAATCGAGAATTATGACACTCAGAAATTATAACTCCAGTGCAATGAACCAGGAAGTAATGACGTTTTTTTTTTTGATTAATCATACCATTTTGCTGGGTTTCAGGCGAAGACAACAGTTTCATCTGCTCTTTGGGGGAAACCTACAATGACCTCCAGCATAATGTTATTAGTGTCGCCATTACGTCTTCCTCTGCTGTAATGCACTGCTACATTTTTATGGCATCTTCTGCACGTGCCGTTTATTCAACAGCAAAATCGTTTGAAAAACCAGTGAAAATTGTTTAAAGAATAGTTTAAAAATTGAAAAAAATATGCAATTTTCAAATTAAATAGTCTCTCAATACAAGTATATTTATAACTATAATAAAAATATCGATTAAAGGAATTAGTTGATTACCGTTCTTTCCTCATTAAATGATTACAGAATATATATAATTATGTTATTGATTTTTTAAAACACGAATTGTTCATGAAAAAATTCTTGCAAATTCATTTCCAATTTAATTGTTATTAATTTTGTTATTTTTAATGGATTGATGGTGCACATGGAATTAAATTTAGAATTCAAAATTTCCAACACAATGATTATATTTTTTTTATTGCAAGTTCGTTAAAGAAATACATTTATATACATAAAAAATGTGTTGCCACAATAATGATAATATAATAATAATAGTGATATTCAACATAACGTAGACGTAACTGTATTATTTAGCATGTTCATATCCATTTTAGACCCTATATTATAATTCAATTAATCGTATGTATCGTGATACCATATAATATGTAGTACTTTTATGAAATATATAGGAATGTCATCAGCTCTTCTCCAATAATTTCTCGCCGACACGAATAATCATCTCACATTAGTGTCTGACACCCGTGAAATAACAGCAAACATTTATCATAAAAAAAAAAAAAACAAAACAGCGAAAGTGAATTTCCACTTGTCGAATAAAATAATCATGATTCGTAGGCCTAGCTCCTTAGGACACACCCAAAACACAGCCTAGAATGTATGATATACGGTTGTTTATGTTGCCGGATAATTTATATGAGTGATTTTTCACAAATTATAATTTTCCCTCATTTAAAATGTCTTATCACTTTGCGGTGAACAAATGCTAGGCAAACGCAGGCGATTAACGGAATAGATGATTGAGTACAGACAGTTTGAGGGATAAAGCTTCCATTGAAATTTTCTAGTGACTTAGCGTAAACATGAGACCATTGAATTTTATTAGTCTATCCTAGACCAGTTAGCATTTGTCAATGCTATTTTTTATTGACAGCACATTTAGTACGAGTGATTGCGTTGATTTTAATGTGATGAACATATTGGGACGATATTTTTTAACTCCGATGTCACAATTTAAAAAAAGAAAATTTATCTTGCGAGAAATCATCCATATATTATTAACTCGTTATCATTAATTTTTTTTTTTGTCCGATATAAACATCTCTATTGCGGTAGTTCGTGAGTTGTGATAATATTGCAATATAATCGAGAGGCAATACATTTCAACATCGCTTTAAATTTCATTCACGTTTTATATATTATTCAATTGATCTGTCAGTTGATCAGCTCAAACGCTCAGGCTAGACATACAATATATATTGAACATTCTTTTCCTTCGGTCATACATGTCAATGGAGATATTCAATATACAATGCTTTTTAAAAGTGAAGAGGAGAGATTATTCACCTCATCGTAAAAAAATTGTCTTAATATCTCGAGAACAAGAATTGATTTACATTAGTTGTATCACTTTTGAAAAATAGTCTTTCATTGTTCTACCGTTGGCTAACGCAACATCAATGACTACATCACATTATTATTCTCAAGATATTATTCTCAAAATTATAAAAAAAAAAAAGATAAAATTCTCCTAGCCCTTTCGTTCCCCACGATCGCATTTACAATTACGAAATTATTTTCACAGATCGAACTCGTGCAATCGCAGTGGACACTCAATATTCTCTCGCATACACTAGGCGTCCCCATTTTTTAATCCAGAATATATAAATTGGGACACCTCGTGCGTATGGCTGTAAAACTCTTAAATCCTTCCTTTCTTGTAACATTTATATCATCTGTATTTTCGTAAAATGCAAGACACAAAAATAAATGCTCATATTTCAATTACCATGTTTATTTACTCCGCGTCGTACGTGACGGTCTAACGTTATATCATATCAACAATTCAATTAGAAATTTCTTTTTTCCAATTTTTTTTTTTCTTTTTAGCTTTCTTTTATACAAAGTACGTATCACAAAATTCCACCAGCCTTTGCAAGGAGGATAAACTTAAGATGATTCCATGCGGAAATTATTAATCCAGTACAATGAATTATGGTCTGACCATAATTGTCTCATTGTTTTCAATCTAATAATCAAATATATAAATGAAGATGAAATTGTCTGTCATTAAAATATCACGAAATCTGCAATATCAGCACTTACATAACACTCGCAATATCTTCGATAGTATATTACGATAAATAATCCTGAGGATGTTTATCGGCCTGTCCAGCCCAGTCGAATAACGATGGGACAGAGAAAAATTGACATCAGAATAATTAATTAGAACTAATTAAACTGATTTTATCTCATTCGTTATCTTCATCTCATTACAGTAGAATCCCGTTATAGTCTCTCGTTACAGTCACACCTCTCCTCAATTTTTTTTACATGTATATTAGTATTTGGGGGAGAGGGGGGGTCCCCCCCACTCTAATACCTCCGGGCTAAAATCCGTAAACAATGAATTATTCACTTCTCCCGGTGAGGAATTAAATTCCCGGCAAAATAAAGCCGAAAAATAAACTTCTCTCTTATTCGAATTTGGTATGAAGAAATTTAATTTCTTCCTCCGAATTCGCTTCCTCTACAGCCCCATGCGACTACAATGGGAGTCTACTGCATTTAAATCAGCAGTGAGTGTTAAAGCGAAATAACTCCGAATTTTCAATTCGGGAATTTCGATTTATTTGAGAAACCATTGATTTTAGGGGAAAATATCAAGAGAATTTTTTTGTAGACAATTTAATTGCTTGAGAGAATGATTCTTGATGATTTTCGCCTCCAATCGATGGTTTTCGAGATAATTCGGTAATTAAGATGAGACACTTTATCTTGCTTCAACACTTCGCTTGGGTAATTAATTATTAGGCGCTGATAGACCTGTAAACACACTCGACATACACAACATTATGCGTTTGCTTCCTCAACATTAAGAGGGCACAGATAATAGCCGCCGTACAAAATGAGCGGCAATGAATTTTTCCAAACCCCAGGTTCAGTGGTGAACATATACAATAAATCTGACAAATTCAAAGCGAGTAACCAGCACTTCGCCAACAATACAATATAAGAACGAGAAGAAACGATAAAACCTATCTAAAGTTTTTTTTTTTTCTAACTCGAATTTACTGCCACTGTCAAGAATCTGACGAGTATCCAATGTGTTAAACATATGAAACACGAATTGAATTTTTCAACTGATGGAAACGAGAGGCTGATTAATACTCGACGAGAACATCGTAATCAGGACAAAAACAAAATTAAAATTCATCAAAATAAAACAACCAGAAAATTTCGTTGATCTATCCATTAACAGTGCATTTCCTCGTGAAATTACATGCTACATCATTACCCCAAAATATTCGTTGTGGTAAAATATTGAATGAAAAAATTTATAAAAACAAATCAGCAGTTCCTCCCAGCAGTCTGTCAATCACAATCTGCATTTTCAACATTATCAACTCGACAAAATATGTTCAAGCATCGCACTTCACAAGTGGGTAAAAATCTCAATTGTTAAATTTCCAAATATAATCCTCGAAGTTTTCAAAAACAATTGGTGTTTGGGGTAGGGGGGGATTAAAATCACTTTTTCAAATTCACGAATGTCCGTTTTTAAAGTGCGGCCCAGCCGCAACAAATATCGGCACAATTCCGTCGACATATCGAAAATGGAGGGCATCGAATATATCTATATAATAATAAGATCATTTTTTCGACTAATGCAGCCAAGTTGCATTGTTGTGAAGAGTGTGCGTAGATAATTTTCTCCTGTGTAACAATCAGGATTCAGTGAGAGTCTCGAATCAATTCTGATTCATTTGGCCTCGTCCTCGTCCATGGGCTCCTCAGAAACTTCCCGGGAATGTTCTGGAGTGCTTGTCAAATTTTTTGGCTGCTGCATGGACAAGGAAGCCATAGCTGACACTGTATCAGTTTCGTCGTGCTCCTTTTGACTAGCTTGCAGTGCACTCGTGGCAACAGTGTGAGCAGCTAGTTTGACACATGGCCAGTGAGACATCTGAATGGCTATTGTTTTCTGGAGAGTATCAACAGCATTCTGGCATGGCACTCTGGTGAGCTCTTCCTCCTTTATGGGAGACGTCTCGTCCCCCAGTAAAGCACGAACACACTCCTGAGCTGAATCACAAATGGCAGCCAAATCATATCCACCCTCTAGTGCAAGCACCACTCGTCCATTGGCAAGTTCCAGAAGTTGCTGTGTCATTCTCCCAAAACACGCTGGACTCACTCTGTAACCACCCAGTGGTGCTGGATGTCCAATAGCAGCATCGAAACCAGCAGATACGATGACAATATCCGGATTGAATTCCTTTCCAATTGGCATGACAATTGTTCGAAACGCTGCGAGATATTCGGCATCACCCATCGGCGGATTGAGCCCCCCAGACCAGGAGATATTCACATTGTAACCAAGACCATCACCAACACCGCATTCCGTTGATCCACCAGTTCCTGGAAAAAAATTTCCATCGTCGTGTCGGTGGATCGACAGATAGAGAATACGTGGATCGTCGTAGAACATCTGCTGGGTACCATTCCCATGGTGGACGTCCCAATCGACGATGAGAATTCTTCTGGTATTCATTTTTTGTTGGAGTAATTTGGCGGCAATAGCGACGGAATTGAAGAAGCAGAAACCCATCGCTTGATTGGTCTCGGCGTGGTGTCCTGGAGGCCTAACAACAGCGAAACCATTTTTTATATCACCCATTGTTGTCTTGAAGGCTAGATCAACCACACAACCAACTGCCATTCGAGCTGCTGGGGCTGTGTGCAGCTCGTTCCACGTTGTATCCGAATCCACACCTACTCCACCACATGGCAGTCGAACAAAACTCTTGATCGGCAATTGAGAAAGCTTTGACATATCCAACTTCTGACGGTTCAGGGGATTTGTACCTGGAATGCAGCAATTGTACCTTCTGTAATTTGGTAATTTAATTTAAAACCGCAATTTAATGAAAAAAAAACAAACATGTCAGAGAAATTATTTTACCGAAGAGAAGTGCGTGAGCCTCGCTGTGACATGACTGAATCTCTTCGAGTGTAGCTTTACGAGACCTTATGCGATCACACCTCTGGAGTAGTCCAGTCTCTGAGAGTCTTGCCCATACACTCTGCAGTCTTCCACCGTGTTCAGGATGTCCCCTCACAGTTTCACCGCAGACACATGCGTGCTTAAGCATCAAGGGATCATACGCAAGACCAGTTGTTGGACGATGTGGTGATCCATGGGTGAACACATCAGCACTGGCTACCTGAGGTCCCAAGTGGACAAGAGGACTCGACAAAGCTCTTGACAAAGGTCTACCCAGGTGTGCAGCACCAACGCTACCACCACCTCCACGATTCCCCACGTAACTCGACGTCTCATTTATTTGAAGAGTATGACGCATCATGAGATCCCTCTGCTGCTGTAAAAATTGTTCCCGATCCTTCTGCTGCTTGGATATCTCACTCTCCTCAGACAGCATCTCCTTTTTCCCCGTTAAATCAATCACCTCAGACTCTTCACTCTCTGCTGCCTCGTCGAGCTGATTAGCCTGACCACTGCGTGATCCAACTCTAGTGAGAACAGTCTGACGAATCTGTTGTTTCAGATAATTATGGGCTTGCTGCTGCTCGTGGAGCTGTTTCTCGGTGAGATATTCCTCGTAGTGAGTCGGTGGTGCCATTATACTCCCCTGGAGCATCGGATGACCCAGTGGAAGTGGTGCTGATTGCGTTCTACCTGGAGATTAAAAAACTCATGAAATTTACGCCAATTTATTCTAACAGCAAATGTATAGGCATTATGCAGTTGGAGATATTTGAACATTTGGAATATCTTCAGTTGCAATTATACAACATGTTGCATCGTCGAGATAAATAATTTCAGTGAACATACTACCTAAAGGCCGGTGACCAGCCTTATGCAGTCTGGCGTGAGCTACTTGAGTATCGGTTATGGGAGTACTGTGATAAACAAGATGTTGTCGTGAGCCCTGTTGCTCCAAGCTCTGCATCTGCTTGTGAATGTACGCTGAATCACCCTCTATCACTGTCAGGGATGGGTAGAAGGGCAGGGTACCAGGTAGCATTTGATCTGTCAGAGGCATTCCTAGACGTGCCGTACGTGCTGCACGCACTTCAGCTTCTGATACTGGTGTCAATTTTGTTCCACTCTGAAAGAATTTATTTTACACAGTCAACGCACTTCAATATCTCCATCTATTATAATAAGAATAAAAAATACATTTAGTTATAAAAAAATAGTAAAATAGCAAGAAAATCTTTTTCTCGTATTTCAGTAATTTTTTTTATTGCGCAGAACTCTTAATTGTTTATGTTAGGGCATTTACCGATAATGAATTGGACTGCACGTGTGGTCTACCCAAGGATATATTCGGCATGGACGGTGAGCTGAATAGTGAGAGATCGGATAAACTCCCCTGCTGACTGCTACTTGTCAATGGACCTCCGTACTGAGTATTTTCATTCTCCTAGTGAGCAGAAAGGTTTTATTTTATTTATAAATATTTAACAATAATTGAAGATTCAGGATTCGTCTTACCTCTTGAATTGGTGTATTGCTTCCAGCAGTTGGACTTGACTGAGGATTGTTACCAGTCGGTGGAGAGTTGGGTCCAGACTCAGGATTGCTCACCGAATCTGATCATCAAACAATCATCAATTTTCTCTGCTCGACTGTATTTCTCATCCACGTATAACATGTTGATAATTAAGAATTTATCTTTCTTTCGTTAAAGAACAATCTCAACTTCGTCATCCGTACAGTGCCAGTAGATAAATAAATTTCGGAATTAATAAACGATTATGCCGGAACAAAATGTTTTAATGACTGAAAATAATAATGATAACTGAGAAATTTGAAGTTATTTCATGCAGTCCTGATTGGGTTAATGGAATAATCAAAATCTCATTGCGCACAAAATGGGAAATAAGCAAATCAGCAAAACCACATCCACAACAACAGCAACTTAAATCATTAAAAATAATAACAGCACATTCGATCCTATTGTAATAAAGATACTGGATGACTGGAACAGATTGGAATTTTTCTTCGTAATTTTTTCCAAATTCTCTTGATTAAAGACTAATCAAGATTGATTAAATAGCAAAATAATGGATGAAGTTGAAGTTTTCATAACAAAAAAAAATGTATTATCTTGCATTGGCTGGGAGAAGAATACTCTTGGTAGAAACATACTTGCTAATAGTGATTTCCGTTTGAGATGCGACAGTAGTCGATCCTTTCGTCGTGCCGTAAGCGGTGAATTTCTCGCAGCTGCCATATTCCTCTCGATGACGCGCTGCTTTAGTCGTACCTTGAGCAGGTTTGGCTCCGAGGCTGGCCAATTCAGCCGGGGTTAGTTATCATACCAGATAAAAAAAACGTATACAAACGAATACAAATTCTTTATGTCCAGCCGATACGAAGACTCGTTATCTCATCATACGCACTTCGTCTTGGCTCTACACGAAGATATTAAAAATAAACGCACACTGCATAAACGCATCGCCACAACTTGTCGCTGCATTCGTATACTCGCTGTACTCACGATTTGAATATTTTTATAATTGAAGAAATCGATTTATTGAATGGACTATTGGGAAGTTGTGGCGACACCAATTTCATGCTTTAGTAGGCAACTCTACTGACACAAGGAAACAGAAAAAAAAATGCTGAGGGCAATAATCCACTCGTGGAGAAATAACATTTCTGACAATGAAGTAGCAATTCTTGACAACTTCAATTACCTGTTTTTCTCAAAGGGAAATCATCACCAAATTTTTCCTGCAGCATTTGGGGCATGCGGTAGGGGTGTGTTGTATTTGATGTACTCGTTGCTTCTGACTGAGACTGCAGCCTGTGGATTTAAAAAAATTAATTGTTGGAGTTATTCCCGATATCTTCATGCTTTCAATTTTTTATTGGTTTACACACCAGCTCTTGTACCCTGGGGCTCCAGAGAGTCCACCATTAGCAGCGGCTGCAGCTTCTCTCTGTTTCTTATTAACGAGGAAACTCTAAATAAAAAAAGCAATTTCACATGAGTCTGTGCTGAAAAATTGCTGGGGATTTTGAGATTAGTTTCTGAGTACCTGAAGCCGCTGTTTAACTTCCGTGGAGGCAATGGCACTGTGATCGTGCTTGTCCTTCTTCCTGAGTGCCTCAAGTCTCTCTTTTTCCCTCATTTGTTCCTCCAGTTGCTTCTGTTGCTCCCACAACTAATCATAGAATAATTCAAATATTTCAAATAATCAGAATAATTCAAATATTTCTCCACAATTAAAATAGTATATCGAACAATTAATGTACCTTCAACTGGTGCATCTGTTGCTCATGCATTTCAGCTAGCTGACGCTCTTGAGCTTGATACTGCTGTCGTAGAATTTGCTGTTGAAGTTGATGATGCTGCTGTAGCTGGAACCAAACCCAGATACCTCAAGGTTACTGTTCTCTACCTTCCGTTATCAATTAATTGACTATCAAATTAATTGTCTCCATCTTCACTCAACAATACAAACATCTTTCAATATTTAAACAACCATAAATATATCAATTAATTTTTTTAACAATTAAAAATAATTTTCATTGAGGCTCTTATCATTTTAGATAGTCATTCTGAGATCTTAGGGAGATCTTTAATTGATATTACCAATTAAAATAAAAACATGTCTACAATACAAAAAATGAAATAGGTGGAGTGATAAATGCCCTTAATTATAGTAACATTACCTCAAGTATTTTCTGCTGTAGAGCATGTCCATGTAGAGTTTGCGCATCATTGGTTGAGCCATGATAAGCCCCAGAAGTTAAGGTAGCGGTTGCACCGCTGGTCACAAGGTCACGTGGTCGAGACATTGGTGAACCAGGGGTATCTCTCGCCATTTCTAAACACGTTTCACATGTTTACCAGTAAAGTACAGTTAACTTGTTTCAATGGATTATCGTAACCTCACTGGTTTCGCTAATTACCCCTCATTATCTTTCCTACATGCGCGAAATTACAAATGAAAAAAAAATGCTAATGGTAGCAGCAGAGACAACAATATTTTACGATATTTTCATGAAAAATCGTAAATTGTTCATTGAATGTAAATATTTTTAGTCAATTTATCAATGAAATCGTAGAAAAATTCTGTATGACATTCACGTTATTTTTATTCTGTCGAATGAGAGTCATTTTGCATAAAAAATCCTATTAATTTTTAATAAATTCTTTTTAAAATTGAATAAGTCTTTGGAATAACGCGTGCGCAGTTGGGTGATACCTATTCACAGCACCTGAGATATTATGATTCATCATAATATCGATTATACTGGGAATTGAGCGGAAATTTGCGAATATGCCGTGTACTACTGGTAAATTGGATTTTGATTGGTGTGATAAGATCTGTTGGCGTGATACACAGGCACTTTTGAAATATCCTCGATGTTTTTCCATTGAAAAGTGAATGATAAATAAGGAAAAGGACGATCCAACCATCTCCCACTATATCAATTACAGATTTTTTAATTTCATTAATAAAAAAAAATTTCTTATCTTATCAAATCGAATCCAAAAAAAAAGACCACAGAAAAAATAGGCAAATGTTCATTTTCTTTTGTCTACTTATCAAATCGTTGAATGAATATATTAATATTAAAATAAATATTGAAATATTGTAATGAAAATATAATAAAATAAGATAAAATAAAATATTGAAATGAATATTACTCTGAAATAAATTAATTCGCTGTGGTAATCGTTATGCAGTCAATTATGCAATCATGGGTAAATTCGGAAAAGCTTGATTAATTGCCAAAGGGAGGATTCCTCCCCTCGTCAGTAATATCTATAAATAACTCACCCTAAGAAACAAAAATTTCCCTTTTTTAATCAATAATTTTACCTTTTTGGGGCAGGTGGGAAAAAGCTGACGTGATTTCAATGTTCCGATAACCCAGGTCTTCTGAAACAAATTAAAATAATTGTGTAAAAACAGGTGATTACGTAAGTAATAATAAAATTATTATGTATCTAAATATTCCCCAGGAATATTTATTTAATTAGTAGCAATTGAATGTTAACAATCGCAGGTGCAATCTGTGATATTAAGCTAGTCCCTGTGATTATGACTTTTAATCAAGATTTAAGCTTTTTTATTTTTCTGACAAATTATTAATGAAATTGACGTAAAAAAATATTACATTCTCGCACTTAATTGTAATTATTTAATGGTTCATTAAATTTCATGAGCGTGGGATAATTCCCCCATGTTTTTTTTAAAGTTTCATGAATTGTTGAAAAGTGTAGGAAAATTATTGCACGATCAGGAAATTTTGGGAGTTATTAAATAATGATGAAATTTAATAATTAATAATTTGTAAAAAAAAAACCAAAAATCGATGACTTTGGGTGAAAGGAGCAGAACGTCCTGAAGATATTTCCGGAGGGAAATACAAACACAGACAAAAGAGGAGTCGGCATTATAATGAAATTACATCAATATTAAATCATCTACTGGGTTACTCGGAGGATCAAAATACCACGGGATGGAATCATTCTCATCTATCTCCTAAAATATTTTCTATGAGGGCAATGAACCGTCGCCGCAGGATAATTCGCAAAGAGAAATATCGAAGGTATTTTTCCATTCGATTCCACTCCACTCTATTCAACCCTCAATTTTCCAGTAACAAAATCATAAAATAAAATTAAACAAACTTTACAATTCAAATGAATAATTTTCCATATAAACTGGAAAATTTTCCGTCACTTAGGTAATTTATTCCTCTGAGGAAATAATTTCCGTCATAAATCCTTACACTACCGAAATTGAATAATACTCAAAAAAATTAAATTGAATAACTAAAATAAAGAATGATGAATAGAAAAAAATATTGATTATCCAACTCAAATAAAAACGTAAACTATTAATAATTTTCTACCTACTTTTTATTTTTGTAACAATTATATATTATAAATACCTTTTGTAAAAATTGATTGAAAACATGATTAAAAAAAAAATATCCAGACTAGAAGTGTGAGAAATCCATTGTATTACCCCATGTCATAATATTTTTCCCCTCGACTTGTTCACCGAGAATTTTCACACCCAACAATAAGTTGTGTCACAGCCCAAAGTCCCAGACAACTCGAGCTTTATTTTCATTCATCCAATACAATGCGGAAAAGACCAGGTGCTTTAATGAAAAATACTCTCAACTTATCTTAACGCCTATATATTATAATCCATTACAGACAACTGACGAATTCCTGGTTATTCGTAGTTCGCCTCTCTTTGTTATGGATTTAAATTAGTGCTTACTAAAAATACGTTCACCAGCGCCTAGAAGCTATCGTGTTTATTTTCATCTCGAAACTGCCACGTGTTTGAAAATCATGCTTGGGCCTCAATAAAAATTGTGATCCACCAGCGAAGTAGATCCTGACTCGCAGTATATACCTCAAGTTGCTGAATAAATGTCCCTCTAATTGAAAAACAAATAACCCAGATTATAACAGAGTGAAAAATTAAAAAATAAAGAAACCAATGATCTAGTCTTAAATTTTATACTGTATTGTCCTTGGTACGTCTGATACTCATAAATTTACACACCCAACTTTGTAATGAGTATTTGGAGGGAGCAGAGACGAGTGCAGCAAAGGGGAAAGTTTTTGGCTGTCGAGATTGTATATTTTTGGCGTTTGGCCGATTGCTAATATTAGATGGTTAAATTCTATGTATAGAATGACATTTATAGATGAAATTTCTACAAATATTATATGCACCTTTTTATCATCAAGCCTCGTGTGCTCTTACCACCCTGTCTGCTTGTTTACACCTGTTTGTTTTTTTTTAAATAAAATATTTGGTGTTCGGGGTACTCATTAACTCATCAGGGACTTGAAGAATGAAAAATACTTTGTTTAATGAGCAGCTAATCAGTGAGAGAAATAGAGGGACAAGTGTTGAGCCTCTGAGTCCTGATTATCACTGCAGCTAAGGTTTCCTGGATTTCCCAGGTAGATTTCTATATATCCTCGAAGAAGAGGCGCACCTAGTGATCAGTTGGGGTTAAATATAGAAATTTTGTGTTGGTGTTCTCGACTGGATCAGACTCCTCCGAGAACGTAATGCGCGTGGGTTCTGATCGTAAAAACACTCAGAAGGTCAAACAATCGTTTTTTTTTATATTGGTAATTTATAGGTTGACGATTTTTCCACCATTTTTCATGAGTACGGAATAAAATAGGATTGGAAATCATCGACCTCCCTTTTCTTGTTTATTTTTCATCTCGAAGGGGATTAATTTCAAATTCATTAGACAAGTGCTGGTATTGCTGTATTAGACATTTGCGTTTTCCTCGCAATCACAATGCGGAAGACAATGAAGATGCATAATCAATCTGGTGAACGTAAGCTGATTCCTCAGACATTTAATATCTCGAAAGACCACTCCAATTCAGTTAAAGTTCAAAAAATTCACTTGGGTGTTAGAAAATAATTACAAAATTCCAAAAATATATTCCCGAAGATATATTCCCGAAACCCAGAAATTTTAATAATGATAAAATCTCTAAAAGGCCATTTTTTTCATGTCAGATTAATCCAGAGTTTCCCATAAATATCCAAAAAAAACATGGAAAAAGTAAACACCTCGGTGATAACTCCTCAAACAAACGTTATTCCGTTTAAACATTTGGCAAGTGAACGCTTTGTCTTTGGAAAATTAATAATCCCAGAGAATTGAAGTGGAAAAATTTAATCTGGGAATTACATTGAACAGCCAAGTAACTTCACAAGAACATATAAACGATGTACAACAACAGGTGTTTCCGACATAGACGTCTCCCTGCGGTGTTTTAACGACCCACCAACAATGGGTTCGAACTATTATGTACCTGAGAACATCGACCTCACACCGAGTTTAATACACATGTATTTTTACCAATAAATGCATGTGAACAATGCAATATTATACATTACCCTCCCTCCACTCTCCGGTGGTTGGCATTTAACTGACCGATTGATTCCAAGAACCGAGAAACGATAATGACTTAATGATGATTGAACGATAACAATATCATTGTGTTCACTGCAATATGGAATAAACTCTGCAAAAATAAATGGCAATACATAACCTATCCCCCATCACCAACATCAACAACTCCACCCCCAAAACAACACGCTAATTAAAATCAAAATATTATCAAGACAAATTAATAACTCATTAAATTTTACCTCAATATCTAATCACCACCCTGGACTCGAGTAATTAATTAATTAAATCTAAAGATAATCCACTGATTGGAGACACCAGCTACGACTACTCAAGTCCTCACACACTGATTTATATGGGTTTCATGAGGATTATCATTTTTCATCGCCATCCAGTAACCAATTACCAATCCTCAATTAACCAATTTAACACTGAAATCGATAATAATGCTGAGTAAATTTGGGAATGTCAATTTAAACTCAAACTATCGTAGAACGTTGGGCACGAGTTGATGTAAACATTTGGTGTAGAAGTTCCATTGGTCTCCTCCATTTAAAAATAAAAAACCAGAAACTAGGCACAGCACTTTTTTTTAGTGTTTTTGTTTATTGATAATTGATGTGGAGTGAATGCGGGTTTATTCGTCGGTGAGGAAGAATGACCGATAACTGGTGTGGAGTCGTCTCTTTCTCGGAGATGCTTTCGCGCGTTCATGTCATCAGCGCCTCCACGTGGAATTTCTACTAAGTTTTTTTTGAGGGGGTGCAAGGGGGTGGTCTATTAATAGTTTTTGCTCTGGCTTTGTTGTGTCCATGCTTGTCTGACTCCACCATTCTTAATCCATATGCATAACACAAGTATATGACATTTATGAAAATTGTTCTTAACATTAAAAATATTTTTTTATGGTAATTGTTGTTGCTGTTGGGGATGTTGAGTTGTCTAGGAAATTGTTTGCTGTTGGATAGATCTGAGGAGATGTACCGTTTTGATAATTTGTTGTTATTATTTATTTATTTTATTATTGTTTTATTACGACTTTTATGGAAATTTTGATTCTATTTTTAATCTAATGTGAACGTGTTCTTATTTTAATTGGTGTAATTGTTATTGAAGATGATGGGTCTCTTGACAGATTGTTTATTGCATTTATTACTATTTAACCACGAAATTGCAGGATTGTAATAATTTTCCTGCGTTTTTCGAATTTTTCCGACAGATTAAAAACTAACCAATTAATTAATTCAATTGGTTTATTGAATTCGTTTATTTTACATTAAATTAAATATCAAATAATTCGTCCATGAAAAATCAATAAAAATTGAATTTTTCAGGTGAAATTTCGAGTGCAATTTTCCAATTGAATAATTCCGCAATTGCACTGACGGAGCAGTAATCATTGCTTTGTAATTACCGAATGTTTTAGTCGGGCAATGATACATATTTATCGCATAGCTATTCACTATTGGGAAGTGTAACACACAATTCCCAACGAAGGGAAATTTTCGAACCCACACCGACAGGATACATATCGTCATGTGTCTATTTTTATCTCATCGCTCGATATGAGGTACGAGCAATATTTTTAGTAACTCACCTACCCATCAGCCAGCACCTTCTGTTTTTTTTGCCCATCTCTCGATTCAATTCGGTATTCTTCAATTGAAATCAACACAGACGCATTTATAATTAAATATATGACAAACCTATCGATTAATTCCGTTGAATTGTATCGATCTGTATCGATTTATAATTTATAAATGCAAAATTCAAAGCCGTAAGTTGAGCGTAAAAATAACGGAATTCTTACCTTTCAATTATCTTCCAATTTTTCATATTATTTGTCAATAATAAAATCATTCTAAATAATATATAATAGATATAATATCCATTATATACATATAATATATTATATATATAATATATATAATAGAATGATTCTGAAGAATTATTTATAAAATTAACGGAAAAAAAAAATTAATGTTTTAAAGTTATCCATTTAAATTATCATTCAATGCCCATTTTTCTAATTTTAAATAATAACAAAATAAACATTGAACAATCATAAAAATTGATATACATTTTATATTTATAATTAATATATTTTTTATCGTTAATTTTATCAATCGTTTCCCAGACATTTGTAAAGAACACAATTGACAAGAGAAAAGATATCGACAATAACTCCTTAATATCAATCTAGTGATATATTCAGATGCTGGGGTACATGCAATTACGTGTATTTATATTCTACTCTATTTATATCCACGGGAGTTTATAACGCGTGCAATAACAATTGTTACATAATTTCCTGAAGCATTCACGTTTTAGGATGAATGTATCCGGCGATGAGCATCAATATTTCCCGAATACGCAACAGTTATTTCACTAAAACTCTAGACGTTATCGCTGATATTATCATGGACAATTTATTTATAACCATTGGTTGCGTCAGCAGAGATAATAATGGAAAAAATGGAAGATTAACCATGGAATATTGGAGTACTCTTCAATAAGAAAAGATAGCGGCGATTGAATTTCTTATCGCATCGAACGTTTTTATTTGTTGCTTTCCACAAATAGGACATTAACCACTTCCGGTATAAAAATTAACTACCAGTTGACTGGATAAATTACCGCGTCGGTTATTGCGTATTATAATTATTTTAAATATCGATCGAGGAGTGATAAATTGAATTTCAAAATATCTGCAAGAGCAACTAATTATCGTAACTGTCATGTTCCCAATAATTTATAAAAAACCGTCGATTTCAACTGAAAGGGAGCAGAACATTCTGCAATTTCATTTGGTGCTGAATGAAAAAGTTTTCTCCGAAAAACGAAAGGGGTGATTGAAAGAATGAAAAATTATTTGTAGAATATTGTCAAGACCTTGTTGGTGGTCCACAGGGTAATGAAATAATAGTCGTCCAGGAGAACAGGTTGTCCATCGACTTGAAGACTCAACTTAAAGCCCTTGAAGTCCAGTGTGATGGGGCATCTATTATTATCCACCTTTGTACACGCGTTGTACTACCACTGACTGGCAAGGGCGTGGGTAGAATGCTATAACAAGCTGAGCTTGGTTCGGGTGGATACTATTTATAGGATCAAGATTTTCGTGGGAGGAGTGGAGTAGTGAGGGTTGCCATATCTATTAATAACCCTCAAGTCCTCCCATCGAATCCCTCTCCGATCAACTGCTACCTATACGCTTTTTTTTCCTTCCTTTCTAAACTAGAGGTGACCTTTTCAAAAACATCAATGATCATTCATTGGACTAGGTTAGTGGTTCCACACCCTATCTCATTCCCAGTCACCTACTTCCACCCACTTCCACCCACTTCCACCCACTTCCACCCACTTTTACCCACTTTCACCCACTTCCATCCACTTCCACCTCCTTACACCCCCTTACACCCTTCCCCCCCGTACTAATAACGAATATATCATAAAATATTAAACTACTTCTCAAAATTTATTAATTCACTTGCACCCATACTCCAACGATTTCCCCAGATATATCTACCCAGTGAACCTCTCGGTGAGAATTTACTGTGAGGATTAAAGCAGCAGAGCCAAAGTGATCGATATAATTTATCATGAATGAAACTGAAAATTGTAAAATGACAAAATATATAATAAACGACTGAAAACCGATGAAACACTCGGTTGTGAGCGCCTGCGTCTGTTAATCCACCATCGACCCACAACCTTGACCTTTCAAATCAAAAAAACTCCAGAGTTGACCAACAAATCGGACTAATAGTTGAAAAAAAAGACATGTCACTCCTTCGTGCGCACCGAGACATAGAAATAAAACAGTTTCACCACTGATTGGAGAAAGTAATAATCAGAGATATTCCGTATCGATTATCCAGTTGGAAGTTGAGAATGAAAGCGGCAAAAACAACAAAAAGGCAAGTTGGAGGGTTAAAAATAGAAGCGGTCAATGCTGCCATGGGAACACCAAAGTTCAGTTGTACTCTTGCTTCCAAAAATATATCATTCAATATCAATCATTAAGGGCTGCTATAAATCAATCTTGTCACCTCCAGCAAAATTTAATGTAGTGGAATTATTAATTAGTTGATGATGAGTCGATGATGACTCGAGATCATTTCCTCCAACTATTGGAACTATTGGAACTATTGGAACTATTGGAACTATTGGAACTATTGGAACTATTGGAACTATTGGAACTATTGGAACTATTGGAACTA